>NC_092281.1:18662218-18687218 GCF_036320965.1 Panulirus ornatus | reverse complement strand
GAGGAGGAGGAGGAGGAGGAGAAGAAGAAGATGGTGGGTGTGAGGGGAAAAAAAGAGAACCAGGAGAGAAAAATAGACTGAATAAAGATGATTCGTTAACACTACTGAAGCCTGAAACATTTGGTCCCATGTTTTCAGGGGGGCGACCCTGAAAAGTCGTAACTTTAGGTTCTCAAGGATAATCCTACAACTTTGGGGTTCTCGGGGATGCCCCTTCATCCCTAGGGTTCTCAAAGATAACCCCATAACCTCAGGGATATAACTATACAACCCCCCAGGGTTTTTCGGCAATAACTACACAACCCACCGAGGTTTCCAGGGATAACAACATGGCGTCTATCATTAACTTCGTATCCAGTGCCGTGGGTAGGCGGAGGCACGCTCAACTCACATCCTCGACACAGCCACACAGCCTCAACTCCTGCTCACTGGCTTCAAGTGGAGGGAGAACATCGCGCTTCGATATGAGCGCTCCATTCTTACCCACTCAAGCCAAGTTGATCCCACAAACAAGACCAGAGTCCACACGAGTATCCTAAAAGAGAGGTTCTTTATCATACATTCTCTTTAAGGGAATACTCTAAACTGGAATGATGAATCTAAGGGAGCATTCAGTATCTTGAAACCTCTATGTCTTAACGCACATGGCGACTAAGTGTCAGGGAACAGGTGAGACACATGGCGAAGAAGTAAAAAATGTGTCGTCACTTCGTATATTCACAGTTTCCTCTTGATATTCAAGATATCTTCAAGAAACTGTAAGGTGGGGGGCGTTTGGGAGTATATACATGTGATACTGACGCAGGACTCCCTCCAGCTGGCCAGGTCACGCGTGTCCTACACACACACACACACACACACACACACACACCTACCTTCCGCTTGGTCGAGCCGCTGAACCTGTGGAAAAGGTCATCGTAACTACAGGAGATATTTTGTGACGGTTCGGTGATATGACCAACCTGGCACCACGGACGAGGGTGGAGCGGGGGGAGAGAGGCGGTGTGGGTGTATGTACAAAAAAAAAAAAAAGAAAATGGAACACCCTACGCCACACACACACACACCGTGGCCCTATATAGCGGTCACCCACCACAGTCCTGAGGCAGTTGGTCACTGAGGACTGGCACGGCAGGGTCAAAAACATGCAGCTCTTGGTGAGTATTGACAGTCCACACTCATAACCCACCAACACTTTCCAGACCGTCACCAACACTTTCCAGACCGTCACCAACACTTTCCAGACCGTCACCAACACTTTCCAGACCGTCACCAACACTTTCCAGACCGTCACCAACACTTTCCAGACCGTCACCAACACTTTCCAGACCGTCACCAACACTTTCCAGACCGTCACCAACACTTTCCAGACCGTCACCAACACTTTCCAGACCGTCACCAACACTTTCCAGACCGTCACCAACACTTTCCAGACCGTCACCAACACTTTCCAGACCGTCACCAACACTTTCCAGACCGTCACCAACACTTTCCAGACCGTCACCAACACTTTCCAGACCGTCACCAACACTTTCCAGACCGTCACCAACACTTTCCAGACCGTCACCAACACTTTCCAGACCGTCACCAACACTTTCCAGACCGTCACCAACACTTTCCAGACCGTCACCAACACTTTCCAGACCGTCACCAACACTTTCCAGACCGTCACCAACACTTTCCAGACCGTCACCAACACTTTCCAGACCGTCACCAACACTTTCCAGACCGTCACCAACACTTTCCAGACCGTCACCAACACTTTCCAGACCGTCACCAACACTTTCCAGACCGTCACCAACACTTTCCAGACCGTCACCAACACTTTCCAGACCGTCACCAACACTTTCCAGACCGTCACCAACACTTTCCAGACCGTCACCAACACTTTCCAGGCCGTCACCAACACTTTCCAGACCGTCACCAACACTTTCCAGACCGTCACCAACACTTTCCAGACCGTCACCAACACTTTCCAGACCGTCACCAACACTTTCCAGACCGTCACCAACACTTTCCAGACCGTCACCAACACTTTCCAGGCCGTCACCAACACTTTCCAGACCGTCACCAACACTTTCCAGGCCGTCACCAACACTTTCCAGACCGTCACCAACACTTTCCAGACCGTCACCAACACTTTCCAGACCGTCACCAACACTTTCCAGACCGTCACCAACACTTTCCAGACCGTCACCAACACTTTCCAGACCGTCACCAACACTTTCCAGACCGTCACCAACACTTTCCAGACCGTCACCAACACTTTCCAGACCGTCACCAACACTTTCCAGACCGTCACCAACACTTTCCAGACCGTCACCAACACTTTCCAGACCGTCACCAACACTTTCCAGACCGTCACCAACACTTTCCAGACCGTCACCAACACTTTCCAGACCGTCACCAACACTTTCCAGACCGTCACCAACACTTTCCAGACCGTCACCAACACTTTCCAGACCGTCACCAACACTTTCCAGACCGTCACCAACACTTTCCAGACCGTCACCAACACTTTCCAGACCGTCACCAACACTTTCCAGACCGTCACCAACACTTTCCAGACCGTCACCAACACTTTCCAGACCGTCACCAACACTTTCCAGACCGTCACCAACACTTTCCAGACCGTCACCAACACTTTCCAGACCGTCACCAACACTTTCCAGACCGTCACCAACACTTTCCAGACCGTCACCAACACTTTCCAGACCGTCACCAACACTTTCCAGACCGTCACCAACACTTTCCAGGCCGTCACCAACACTTTCCAGACCGTCACCAACACTTTCCAGACCGTCACCAACACTTTCCAGACCGTCACCAACACTTTCCAGACCGTCACCAACACTTTCCAGACCGTCACCAACACTTTCCAGACCGTCACCAACACTTTCCAGGCCGTCACCAACACTTTCCAGACCGTCACCAACACTTTCCAGACCGTCACCAACACTTTCCAGACCGTCACCAACACTTTCCAGACCGTCACCAACACTTTCCAGACCGTCACCAACACTTTCCAGGCCGTCACCAACACTTTCCAGGCCGTCACCAACACTTTCCAGACCGTCACCAACACTTTCCAGACCGTCACCAACACTTTCCAGACCGTCACCAACACTTTCCAGACCGTCACCAACACTTTCCAGGCCGTCACCAACACTTTCCAGACCGTCACCAACACTTTCCAGACCGTCACCAACACTTTCCAGACCGTCACCAACACTTTCCAGACCGTCACCAACACTTTCCAGACCGTCACCAACACTTTTCAGACGGTCACCAACACTTTTTAGCCCGTCACCAACACTTTTCCACCCGTCATCAACACCTTTCAGACTGTCATCAACACTTTTCAACTCGTCACCAACACTTTCCAGGCCGTCACCAACACTTTCCAGACCGTCACCAACACTTTCCAGACCGTCACCAACACTTTCCAGACCGTCACCAACACTTTCCAGGCCGTCACCAACACTTTTCCACCCGTCATCAACACCTTTCAGACCGTCATCAACACTTTTCAACTCGTCACCAACAGCTTCCAGACCGTCACCATCACTTTTCAACTCGTCGACAACAGCTTTCAGACCGTCACCAACACTTTCCAGACCGTCATCAACACTTTCCAGACCGTCACCAACACTTTCTAGACCGTCACCAACACTTTCTCGACGACTACCCGATGTGCCTCCCTCCCGACACCAGGTGGCTGGCGTCACCGCCCTCGCATCTGTCACCACACCTGCCACATCGCACTACCTCGATGTTTCTGCTTACTGATCAATGTACGTTTTAACCACAGTATTATCAATACAATATTCCAAGGGTCACTGACTGAAGTCTTTCTTTTGAAAAAAAAACCTCCTCTCATACGTCTTCTGTCTCGTGTTTTCCTCAGGGGGTTTAAGTAAGAAGCCCACTGCTTAACGTCAAACTAAAAACCTCTCGCAATAACGCTATTCTGCCGTTGCTGTTTGCTACAGATTGTCTCACACTGGATCTAACCAGGTAAACGATGTTACTCCCCAGCCTTCGAATCACCCTGATCATCCACATTCATCACAATCAGGTGCCTCACACTTCGCATGCTCCATGTCATCCATATGAGGGTTTTATCCACCATTATTATCAACGACTCTGTTGCATCGTCTTCCCATTCGTAATCATCCATTTCCTACGTCATCGAAGTCGTTTATGAGGGTAACACGGGGATGACGACGACCCAGGTTGTCCAGGCGAGTGTTCCCTCGCCACTGGTCAGCCTCCCTCACCAAAGTTCTCCTCCACAGCCTCCACCATCAGTCAGCCTCCCTCACCAAAGTTCTCCTCCACAGCCTCCACCATCAGTCAGCCTCCCTCACCAAAGTTCTCCTCCACAGCCTCCACCATCAGTCAGCCTCCCTCACCAAGGTTCTCCTCCACAGCCTCCATCAGTCAACCTCCCTCACCAAGGTTCTCCACAGCTTCCACTCAGCATATCCACAGTCAACCCCTTCCTCCTCCTCCTCCTCCTCCTCCTCCTCCACGGTGTTATGGATCACATTTTCTTTTCCTCCTGTCCACTTTAATGTTCACACTATCTCTCCATTTCCAGATGATATTAACATATCTTTACTTTCACATTCTCCTCACGTTTACATTCTCTTAACCTTCACATTCTTCCTCATTCCAATCGTCTGAACGGTTCTGTCTCCCAGCAAACACTTCCCCCCACCCCCCCAACACCTGTGCTCGAGGCCTACGCAACTTTGATATACTTCACTGCAGGTGTGCGACTGGAAACTGTCAGATGTTCGACCTCGCCCTGAGGTTTGGTTGTGGGCGTGTTCCTTGATGCGTCTACGTGTTCCTGAAAACACTGGGCCTTCACAGTATTGAAAAGGGGTCAGTTTGAGCGCAATGTTTGGCTATTCGAATGGAATAATGTCTTTCCGATCGGGTGAAATAGTAGGCATTTCTTGATCTTATTTCACTCACTGCTTGTCGAAACTATGCTGACATTTCTGAGTCTGCATTTTCATAAAAGATTAGCGGATGACTTTTCGTTTCTTGCCCGTATCAAGGATGTGAGGCGGGGTACAGCAAAGTACCTTTCAACCCAGCAAATGTGTACCATTTTCCATTTTCTCGAAAGGACAGGTTTAGTACATCAGTGGACAAACTGCCCAAGCCTGTACTTCGAGGGTCATTCTTTAAGTACTTTCGGCTCAACCTTGAACTTTCCCAAAACAGCCAGAGGGCCAAGAATGATGACAAACAAAAAATTGTTGGGGAGGAATTCTTCCACTTGAGGACTTCGTCTTAGGCACACTCGTATAACAGCAATCGACTCTCTGGATACGCGGTTGTATATCCTGAAACACACATTTACTTGATATGTTGAGGTTAATGTCCAAACTCCTTCGTGACTCTCAAAGTTAATGTCCAAACTACTTCGTTACTCTCAAGGTTAATGTCCAAACCCCTTCGTTACTCTCAAGGTTGATGTCCAAACCCCTTCGTTACTCTCAAAGGTTAATGTCCAAACCCCTTCGTTACTCTCAAGGTTAATGTCCAAACCCCTTCGTTACTCTCAAGGTTAATGTCCAAACCCCTTCGTTACTCTCAAGGTTGATGTCAAAACCCCTTCGTTACTAGTTTCATGTATATCATTCTTCAAAGTTTACACTAACTAGATACGAATGTCAAATGAATATAAGCTTTCAGAGCTTTATCTAAATCCAGTTAGTTGGATCTCTCGAGATGTATGGTCAGTGTTTCGAAACGTGTGGTCAATATTTCGAGATGTATGGTCAGTGTTTCGAAACGTGTGGTCAATATTTCGAGATGTATGGTCAGTGTTTCGAAACGTGTGGTCAATATCTCAATAACGAGTGATCCAACGCGGACTGTTGATCTCGGGAGAGCTGGTACTGGTGGTGGTGGTGAGGTAGAGTCAACTTCTTAAACACAATGGTACGATCCTTGACCACGAACGGCACGACCCTTAGGCATAATGGTATCTCACAGTCTTCGCCTTGACCCTTAGATAGTAGGTCAAAGGCCACGCCATCATAACCAGGGGTCTTACCGTAGTGTTCAAGAGTCATACCGCCGTGCTCAAGGATCGTACCGCCGTGCTCAAGGATCGTACCGTCGTGCTCAAGGATCGTACCGTCGTGCTCAAGGATTGTACCGTCGTGCTCAAGGATCGTACCGTCGTGCTCAAGGATCGCACCATCGTGCTCAAGGATCGTACCGTCGCGCTCAAGGATCGTACCGTCGTGCTCAAGGATCGTACCGTCGTGCTCAAGGATCGTACCGCCTCGCTCAAAGATCGTACTGTCGTGTTCGGAGCTCGTACCACTGTGTTCAAGAGTCGTACTGCCGTGCTCAAGATCATACCATCGTACCCCAAGGGTCGTACCATCGTGCTCAAGGAGCTGTATCGTTAGAAATCACTGGGGTACAACATCATCTGTATCCTACGCTCTCCATGATGGCGATGTTGTGCGACTCCTCCATCATAATCACGCATCATCAAATTCCCTCACACTGACGTTAACTTCAGGTGTCGGGTGTCTAGTGTTGCATGGGTGTTGTCCGTGCGTGGTACACTGTGTGTTTGCTTCCACTCCACAAGTGCCAACAACAAATCTATAAACGAGGCAACTGGGCGTCGAAAATCCTAACACACAAGTCTCTTAACTCCATTCATAAACAACAGTGCTAGTGTTCAAGGCTAGAAAAAAAAGCATTAATGACCTCCTGACAAGGCCTTCCATTCATCCAGTCCCCTCCGGTGGTTTTGCTAAGGTCAGCGGACCATTATGTTTCCACGGAGTTCCCGCTGAACACACGCTCTGACCAGAGGCCAGCGTCAGAGGCTTCCACGAGTACAAGACAATGATAAGTCTCGGGCGGGATGTTTATGCAAGTGAGGAGGCGGGAGAGGGCGGATCTCTGTGATGAAGGAGATAGGCGAGGGAGCAGGAGGGATGATGATGAAGTAGGGGAGGGGGAAAACAGGTTGGAAGTTCTCCTCAATACAGGGTGAAGTAATGATATTCAGACGCTGAACGATGTCTTCAAGAACGTCACGGAAAAAAAAAAACGAAAGGGAAAGATATATTGATTGGCTAACATGAAAGTAAAGCTAGCCAGGCATGCAATGATTCTCTCTCTCTCTCTCTCTCTCTCTCTCTCTCTCTCTCTCTCTCTCTCTCTCTCTCTCTCTCTGTTGCCAACACTTTGGGGTTGGGGTTGGGGGGTTGGGGGTGGGGGGGGGGGGAAGAAGAAGAAGAAGATTATATTACACCAGTGCCCCTAATCCTGTGGGTCGCCTCCCTCCCTCCCTACCAGCCATCAACGTCCACCCAAGCACCCACGTATGGCCCTGCACAAGGCTGTCTCAACACACACACACACACACACACACACACACACAACCCTGCAGACCAGCTTCAGCCAAACCTACATAAACAGGAGTTACGATGGCGCATCGAAAGACAACAACAGACCCACTACGAACCACCACCACTGGAGTAGGAGAGGACGCCACCTGTGAAGTACTCAGTGGCTGTCACGCAGCCGTAGGACACATGACGTCAGGCAACGTAACACATAGGCCAGGGAACTGGGCAACTCATGCTGACGGCTCATGAGAATAATGGTCTCCATCATAGCACAGAAACCCAACCTTTAGACGAACAATATATTACCAGTACTTTGCAACTGCAGCCGACTGTCTTGGGTGATGGACAGACCCTGTGTCTACACTATGGTTGCAAAATACGGGGAAGTTTGACGAAAGGAGGGAGGGGGATATTAAAGAAAAAAACAAAACAAAACAGGAAAGTACTTCAATTTCCACCTCTCTAATAATACCTGTCAGGTTGAGAACAGCTCTCGCTATCATTCAAAAAGCACAAAAAGAATCATCATAGAAACAAAACTATCTTAAAGTATGAGTCCTCTTAAAACTCAAGAGGTTTATTTACGGTCTCATGATCAGTGGCAACTTAATAAACCCTTCCGGGTTGTTTATGGGCTGCGACACCCGTGTTAACGACAACAGCACCAGCAGTAAACTTGTGGTGAGAGAAACAGCAAGTCATGTGAGCCATCAGACGTGAGGTGTGGCCAAGGGAGTGAGGCGACGCCAGCCCCTTACACCCAAACTCGCCTGCCTCACACTGTATACGCACGTATCCACGAGAGGTGATGATGAAGCCTTGCCCTCAACTCTACAACGAGATCAACAGATGAAAAGCGCATAGAGCCTCTGTCTCTCACACACACACACACACACACACACACACACACACACACACACACACGCCGAATGGATGAAGTGAGTGCAAATATTCCTGCTGCTTGTCTTACATCGTGTGAGAAACATGACACCAAGATGCATCACCCCGTCCGCTCCTTTGATGGATATTCCATCTGGCCCTGTTTACGAGGCAGTAAAGGAGATGAAACTGCGTTGAATCTTCAAAGTGAAATATATATAAACACTGTCAGTTTGAGAGAAAGGCATTAAACACCTTCCTGCAACAACGCAGTGCAACGGAATAGAACTTTTTTCTATGAGAGATCCACTCTTATCACCAGATACATGAGCTCCCTACCATCAACTCTCCCTCACCATAGTATACATGGCAACCCTACGGATAATTCTCCTTTACCATCAATTACGTAATCACCCTACCAATAAATCTCCCTCACCATGGCATACATGTCAACCCTACTGATCATTCTCCCTTACCATCGGTTACATGAACACACCCGACCAATACAATTCACCTTCAGCATAACAGACAGACATGTCTACCTTGACAGGTGTTCTCCTAACGAGTCCACAACCCAGAGCATAACGTAGAGGTAGTCATATACTCGAGGTCATCCCCGTATCGGTTTACTTCCTCACCTTGTGACGGTACTGACGGGAGTTATGACTTCCTGGAAGGCTGATGTTAGTTGAGGAACCTCTGGTACTGGAACCAGCCAAGCCAACTCCACTGGAAGGATCCGCCTTCACCCGACCGCTACACCCTATATGGACGCCCACGTCAGACGTAACCAAACCTCGTCATACTGATGGACGTTACTGATGCTGACGGATTCCTTCAGCCATCGTTACGACGGAAGCTGAGGTTGTCCGACGCATTACCGGAAAGGCCGTCAGGATGCTGGTGAGAACCGTAGCTGCTCTGTGGGGCTTCGAGTTGACCTGTCGACCAGCGACTGAGGGGGAGGTCCACACGACACTCTGTCCCGTATTACCTGATGCTGCTGGCAACATTTTAAGGGATCATCTGTGAAATGATCATATATATATATATATATATATTTATATATATATATATATATATATATATATATATATATATATATATATATATATATATATATATAATTTTTTTTCCTTTTAAACTATTCGCCATTTCCCGCGTTAGCGAGGTAGCGTTAGGAACAGAGGACTGGGCCTTTTTTGGAATATCCTCACCTGGCCCCCTCTGTTCCTTCTTTTGGAAAATTAAAAAAAACGAGAGGGGAGGATTTCCAGCCCCCCGCTCCCTCCCCTTTTAATCGCCTTCTATGACACGCAGGGAATACGTGGGAAGTATTCTTAATCCCCTATCCCCAGGGATAATATATATATATATATATATATATATATATATATATATATATATATATATATATATATATATATATATATATATATATATATTCTTTTTCTTTCACACTATTCAACATTTCCCGCGTTAGCGAGGTAGCGTCAAGAACAGAGGACTGGACCTTTGAGGGAATATCCTCACCTGGCCCCCTTCTCTGTTCCTTCTTTTGGAAAATTAAAAAAAAAAAAACAAGAGGGGAGGATCTCGAATAGACTGTATCAATATTTTCTTTGAAGGATCTTCAACATCTTTTTTCTCAGTGGAAAAAGTTATGAATCTGCGACTTACAACAAGATGTATTAACAGAGTCACGGGAGATTTCAGTGCGTGGTAAGTAGTTAACCTCAAGGATGGCTCTACCCCGCGCAGTGTAAAACTGTGATCACAATATCGTACAAACCATAACAAACAGACGAATCCTTGAAACACCAAAGGAACATCACGAAGATCGTTAAGGAAGAACACTACGAAGATCGTTAAGGAAGATCAAAATCTTCCAGATCTAGCCTCACTGGGAACTAGCAAACAACACGTAAACACCAGCTACAATGAATTCTGGTTCCACTTCACGACATCCCACTTCCCTGGAAGATCTCTGGATCCCAATTCCCTAGAAGGTTTCTGGTCGACTTGTACCTCGCCACTTGCAGTAAGGTAAGGCTCGTATCTCTGGACGTGGTACTGGACCCACAACTCAACCATACCGAGGGAAAACGATGGAGGAACACTGGTGAATGCGTGGGTAGGGTAGACACGGACGGGATGGAGAATAACTCATGTCGTAGGCGACAATAGGGAGGAACGTTTGCGGTGGAGATGAAAGTGAGGAGGTGTGTGTGTGTGTGTGTGTGTGTGTGTGTGTGTGTGTGTGTGTGTGTGTGTGTGTGCAGGGAGCAGGCGGTGGAGGGGAAGTTTCGTTACGGAAATATGTACATAAATTTGTAGGAAGGACACCAAGAGAAGTGTGGATATAGAGTGGCTTACGTGTATACATATATATACTGTAGACGATACGAAAACCACATATAGAAATGTATGTGTATGTGTGCAGTGGAAGTAGAGGCAGAGTTCCATACGATGAGTGATCTACGACTGTATTCATATATCAAACTTTCAATTCTAATCATTATAAAGTTTATCTAACGAATATTCTTGGAAAGAACAATGACAGGAAGAGCCAAAGGCGTTTCTGTGTCTTTAAAACATAAAAGGTTTAAGAACAGTAGTGAGCATCTGGGGTGCAGTTTAAGAACAGTAGTGAGCATCTGGGGTGCAGTTTAAGAACAGTAGTGAGCATCTGGGGTGCAGTTTCTCTCTTCTTACCACAACCACATGAGAGGAACACTTGGACATTTCTAACTAAAACATTTTCATGTCTCCTGGAAAAGTGAAAAAAAAAAGAAAAAATGCATCAGTAAGACATTACAATCTCACTTCTGAAGAGGGAGCAAATCCCCCACGTCTCCCACGATGGCCATGATAAGACACAGGCCTCCAGTTGCCAGCAGCTGTGTTGCTGTGTTCATACGGGTACCAGAAGGATGGACTGATGATACAACATAGCGTCCATCGTATGAGGCTCTGGAAGGACTGAGGGAAGGAAGGGGTGTGGTTATATTCCGTACGCGCCTGTCTCTCCAGGAACTGCGGTGGAACAGATGGATTCAAACAAGAGCTCTTCATCTCGGGAGGGGTGTGTAAAGACGTGACCTTGGACGCGATTTTGGCCTCTTGTCTCCGGAGGTGCGTGAAGATGCCGGGAGAGACTGCGCCAGCCTTAACAAACCAGCGGAAGACGGAGGAGACGAGGGAGGCCACCGGTTTATGGCATTAGATCCACTCCAGTTAATCTCAATGCCCCTCCGGAGGGTGTGTAGGATGTGCTGGGTCTTGCGTAAGGACACTGAGGATATCCGGCGTTCGGCAGGGGCGTGTAGATATGGGGGGAAGGTGCGTGGGCCTGGCCTCAATGGATTGCACACCTGGATACTGCCGCAGGACACGGACAAGAGTTCCTACCTTTGTTGAAGGTTAAAGAACCAGAGGATCGTGAGGGATGAACATCCAATGATGCCTACACACACACACACACACACACACACACACACACACACACACACACACACACACACACATACACACACACACACATACACACACACACACACACAAGCATGAAGACATATAACAAGACCTCAGTGGTCTAGCCATGATCCTTCAGACAAACTATCGTCACAGACTTTTAATAACGAGAGTCAACGAGCTCACGACTATTCGTTCTGGGAGATGCCAGGACGAGGTACTGCCTCGTTAGATCTATTCCCAACTGCTGGACACCAGAGAAAATCAGAATGCCCCGATCTTCAACGTGTGTGTGTGTGTGTGTGTGTGTGTGTGTGTGTCCAGATCCACCTAAAACCAGATTACCTCGATGGTATGATAGTTTTTTGTAAGGTGTCATAACTGAACATACCCATAGTCGGAAAAAATAATTTGATACACACACACACACACACACACACACACACACACACACACACACACACAAACACACACACACACACACACATATATATATATATATATATATATATATATATATATATATATATATATATATATATATATATATATATATATATATATATGTTTCTAAGAATGTTTTGTTGTCTCAAACGCTATTGTGGTGTTTCAAACCCTGAAATGGAAGTCAAGAACTGTTCAGAAGGTTCAGACACAGTTCAAACATTTCTCTGGAAGTTCAAGCAATATTAGGTGTAAGCAAGAATGTTGATATGGAGGCTTAATCATCATGTAAGTTTCACTTCCATGTTAGAAAATTGTCTGTCAATGAAAGTAGCTACAACGCAAGGGCCAAGATTCGAGTGTTTATAAGTGTCTACCCTTAAAACGAAGGATCATAAGAGAAAACGTACACCCGGCAATCCATTTTCTGTGGTTAGCTAAACCCGAATCCCTTGAATTTGGTCAAATGTATTACGAAAAAATAATATAAAAAAAAACGCTGTTTCCTTATCTAAGTGAGTAAAAGGAACCAGTCATTCCACTGCGACCTTTGGAATATTCCAATAATACAATAATAGCGTAATGATATATATTTCCCTCATACTTACAGCTAAGACAAGTGAGTGAATATACGTACAAATGAATGATCAGATACATCAAACAGATACAAAATCAGATAATCAACCAATTTTTACATCATCCTCATCTTTCGTATTTTTATCATCCTATTATCTACAGTCACCCATTTATTCTCCGTTTTCCCTGCCTTCTCGGCTACCCACGATAAACCTAAGAATCGTCCAGTTAACTCCTCCCTGAGTCTTCAGCAGCGCTTTCTGAAGACCTGTTCGTTCCTCCAGCCTACGATCGGAGGTGAATATTCATAGCTTTATCTTAAGCCTGGATATATATATATATATATATATATATATATATATATATATATATATATATATATATATATATATATATATATATATATATGAAGTGAGTCAGTTGTTGTTCGCTGATGATACACCGCTGGTGGCGGATTCATGTGAGAAACTGCAGAAGCTGGTGACGGAGTTTGGTAAAGTGTGTGGAAGAAGAAAGTTAAGAGTAAATGTCAATAAGAGCAAGGTTATTAGGTACAGTACATACCCATTTTTGCTTTCCAAGATAATGTTCTCGACTTCCACACATTTTTCAACACTCCCAGAACTTTCGCCTACTCCCCCACCCTGTGACTCACTTCTGCTTCCATGGTTCCACCCGCTGCCAAATCCACTCCCAGATATCTAAAACACTTCACTTCCTCCGGTTTTACTCCATTCAAACTTACCTCCCAATTGACTTGTCCCTCAACCCTACTGTACCTAATAATCTTGCTCTTATTCACATTTACTCTCAGCTTTCTTTCATACAATTTGCCAAACTCGGTCACCAGCTTCTGCAGTTTCTCACCCGAATCAGCCACCAGCACTGTATCAACAGCGAACAACAACTGACTCACTTCCCAAGCTCTCTCATCCACAACAGACTGCATACTTAGCCCTCTCTCCAATCCCATCCATAAACAAATTTAACAACCATGGAGACATCACGCACCCCTGCCGCAAACTGACATTCAATGAGAACAAATCACTTTCCCCTCTTCCCACTCGTACACATGCTTTACATCCTTGATAAAAACTTTTCACTGTTCCTAGCAACTTGCCTCCCACACAAGAAGGTACCTATATCAAATAGAGTTGGGGAGTTATTTCTGACATAAGATGAAGGACATATGTGAGAAGTGCAGTGGTATTTTGAAAAACCAACTGAAGGAATTGAATCAGATGTGGGTGATGGTACTGTAAGACAAGAGGTTCAAAGAATGCAAAACAGGTACTAGGGAGAAGATATTACTATGAGGAAAGAGGGCCAATTATCCACTTATAGTACTGAAAAGTAGGCGGAGGTGAATGGATAGAAGTGAAATGTTGGAGTGGGATGATGAAACTGTAACTGAAATGACATGAAAAATATGTATGGTAGAATGAAAATGTGGAATATGTATCCAACAACTGGATGGTGGACATGAAAATTCCACTGTAAAATGGAATGGGAGCAAAAAAAGGTTAACAACCATATACGAATGTCTTCTTAGCTTAAACATTTTCCATTTTCTGTAAATGTATTGTTTCTTGGTTTCAAGAATCAGAACTGCGTAAATGAAAACAATATTGCACAAATATCACGTGATTCTTACAGAATTTTTTTTTTTTTTTTTTTTTTTTTTTCCAAAAGAAGGAACAGAGAATTGAGCCAGGTGAGGGTATTCCCTCAAGGCCCAGTCCTCTGTTCTTAACGCTACCTCGCTAATGCGGGAAATGGCGAATAGTTTGAAAGAAAAGAAAGAAATATATAACGTCACAATCAGCCAATGTCAGGGTGGAGAAGGACCCAAAGGAATGGCCAGTCAGTCAGCCAGCGTCGGAACAGAAGGCCTAAGGGAGGATGGATGGCCATGTCAGCCAGCGTCAGGAGAAAGGGACCTAAGGGAGAGGGGGGGGATGGTCAGCTTCAGGAAGGGATGGAGGGAGGGACCCCGTGGGATGATGACCACCACCACCACGGGTCACGTCTAACTCGGCCTGGGTCACGTCCCACAGTCTGAGGACGTGAGCTTCGCACGCTTCAACCCCCTAGAGACAGACAACCTTCAAGCCAGCCTTCCGTAACTGCATTAAAGTGGCCAACCGAAGGTTCGGGCAGCCGTTCGTGTGGCCTTCTCCACCACCAAGACGCGCCATTAAGTTTCATTCTTTTAAGAAAAAACTTTTCTCCCTTTGGAAATCTAACATCTATTCACAGCCGCGTAAAACTCCACTAAGCTGTTCCTCGTTCTCTCTTTAAACCTTGGGGTTTCTGATATTCATTTCATTTACTTTTTACATACGTCTTTTAAAATAATTTTCATCAGGCTTACACTAGCCCGTTCTCCAAAAGAACTCCGTTTCTCAGCTCATTATAAACCCTATTATTCTCACAAATTTTTTCCGTTAGTCTTCCCTCAATCCTTATTACCTTCAGTCCATTAATGGATAAAAGCAATCTACTTATTTTCTTCTCCAGGAAATGCTGACTTATGGAGATACGTTTAAGGGTTTATTTATATCCTTCGAAATAATTACGTCCATGAACGCCTCGTCAACATGATGCAATTCAGTCTTAAATAGCCTGCCTTTACAGGCTTGATAATGTGGGCTGATTCCAGATACGGTATCGAGAATCGATATACAGCAGCTACAATCCTTTTTTTTTTTTCACGTCGCAAACGGGTTCTCATTAACTTACATTGCTCTTAAACTCCGTTAAAAGAATCATACGTACGTATATTTCGCGCCAGCACAGTCCTTGGTTATGTTATACAGTACTCGGGGTGAAATCAGTTTAGTATAAAGACGGCGACCTAGACAGTCTTCCTTGTCAGGTCCATGGACACCGATTTCACACTAGCCTCCACGAAAGTCAAGTACTAAAGTTGCAGCTCCTATTTTGGAACCCCAGGCAACTCACACGGGGACCGACAGACGTATATCAAGTGTGTATACATGAACGCTACGAGGTATATCAGTGCTTCTGAGTTTCTTTCGGGTGAGTGTGGGGTCAGCATGGCACTAAGTACCTGCTCCGCCTCCCTGTAAGATGTTCAGGTCCACAAGACACAAGAGTTCACGTCTTGGGGTAACATTAGGTCATCACATTAAGCGAGGCTGACCTAGTGTATGGATGCTGGTGGTGGCGTGTGTTATTCGCTGTCGTATCATCTGCGACAGTGATGCCAGTCATGAAGGAGGAAGACTGTGTGGTATATGTGGTGAAGCGTGTCGTCCAGGAGGAAGACTATGTGTTGTATGTGGCAAAGTGTGTTGTGCGGATGGTAGATTGTGCGGTGCATGTGGTGAAGTGTGTTGTCCAGGAGGAAGACTATGTGGTGTATGTGGCAAAGTGTGTTATGTGGATGGTAGACTGTGTGGTGTATGTGGTGAAGTGTACTGTGCAGTTGGTCAACTGTGCAACGCATGGGGTGAAACCGGAGGTGTAAATAGTAAAGTGTTTGACACAAATGGCAAAACGTCTGATGAAGAAGGCAAAGTGTGTTGTCAGCAGGAGGAAAACTGATGTGGCCTGGATGATAAGCGTGTGGTGGAGTAGATGGTTGTACGTTAATGAGTGTGGTATAGACGGCAAAGCATAGGCTAAAGAGTGTGGATTATGGGTATGTGGATACACATGTAAAAACAGCAGCGGGCCTGTTGGCCTCATGTCACAGTCATCTGTTCTCAACTTGGAATAATAGGTATGAGGGGCAGATATGGAAGGTTGAATCCCTTTCACACGTGGGTGTAATCATCATTATTGGTATAGTACAGGGCTAGAGAGGGCTATAACTACTCGCGAGGGGGCGCCCCCTCCTCCCCATCTCCTATAGGTTGACTATGTCTTGGTATAAGGCAGGGAGGAGGTGATGCTGAGGTCTTCTGATGAGTTACAGACAGCGTGTAGGAGTCTGTGGTTGACGTGGTGTGTTGTACTATATAGAAAAAGGGAAGACGAAGGAAAAGATATATATGTCTGCTTTCCATACTAATCGGCGAGGGTCCAGATACTACTACCTCTGTGAAGCAAGAGAGAGAGAGAGAGAGAGAGAGAGAGAGAGAGAGAGAGAGAGAGAGAGAGAGGGGGGGGGGGGGGAGGCTCCAGTTTGAAAACACTCCAAAACCACATATTGTCCTCAGGCCTCTTATATAATCCCGTTACATGAACGAGTACATCACCAACTTGTTTCGCAGGTCCCACAAAACGACAGAGACCCACCATCACACGTACGGCAGACTGTGCTCATAAGACCTTAACGTAGTAGGTCCACGGGTGATGAGGGAAGGGGAATTTACATCCTCAGTACTTCGTCATTGCATGATAGCGCAGGTTTCACCTGACGAGGCCAGGAGGACCCGGGTCGCTACTGGGTATCAGACAAAGAGAGGGCGAGTCTTTCGATAGATTATGTGGCGAGGATTGGAAGCATCGCAGGAGGTCTAAGAACTCACATGCTTAGTGGGGCGAGACGAGAATGTAGTATTCCCCAGTGTGTGTGTGTGTGTGTGTGTGTGTGTGTGTGTGTGTGTGTGTGTGTGACCATCAGGAGGTCTAAGCGCTCACATGCTCAGTAGGGCGAGACGAGATTACAATCTTCCACAATGTGTGTATGTGTGTGTGTGTGTGTGTGTGTGTGTGTGTGTGTGTGTGTGTGTGATCTTCGTCAGATAAAATATGATTAGGGTGACGTCTGGAATGAAATGATTGTACAGTCATGGAGCATTTTCATTTTGTTCCAGAAAATGAACATTTACCGAAACTATATGGGGGAGAATCATGATGATAATATCCACCTCAACATGAGATGAGACAAATGTAAATTCACGCTCCTTCTTCATTCTCCCTTCACATGCCTTCACTGCAAACATGATCATCAGATTCATCAACAGGACCTGATGTGGTCGACCAAATACCGTTCTTTTTGCTGGAGGAAAAAAACAAAAGAGCAATCCTAGCCATCTGCTTCCCCCCCTGTCTTTAAACGGGAGGTTGAGCGCGTCCAGTTATGTCTCCACCCCGAGTCCTGTTCCTCCACAGAGTTCGACATCGAAAAAGGACAGGTGAGTGAGGAGGGGCCTACATGGCGAGGACACAAGCGAGCAGTAGGGAGGAGGAGGAGGAGGACCCAACACGGCGAGGCGAGATAAGGGAATGAGATCATGTTGAGTGTGGGAGTTGGGAGACCCAACCAAGAAGTTGGACGACTGATGGAAATGGTCAACGACTGCTGGACGAGTGGGGTCTGTGTGTTCCCCGTGGGTCAGTCTTTCCCTCTTCATTCCACTTACCGTATCCTCTCTCTCTCTACGCCTGCACCTCCGTCACCTTCCTCTCGAGCTCGGTATGAGCCACCAGCTGCAGCCATCTGAGGCCGTATCCTTGCACAGCAGGCCAGACCCCCGCACCACCTACCGTTAACCGCAGACTCAGACGGAAATGAGGAGCATAAAAAAGAAGCCACCTGAGCAGGAATGTTGTATGACCACCATGCCACTCCTTTGTTGGAGGTGTTGACCACGCAGGTGTGGCGGGTGGGCGCGGCCATGGGCGGAGGGGGGTGCATGGACGACAAGCTGTGGTGGGGAAGGATGGATAGGAGGTCTTAGGCTGTGGGGTGTTTTCAGTAGAGGAGGAAACATGTGGACGAGGGAGGGACCACGGGTCGTGGGTTGTGGCGGAGATGACGCATGGCGGAGGAGATCGTGTCCATCTCTTTACGTGAGGTGATGGCGTGGAGCGTGGCAGGGTGACGTGAGTGAGCAGGAGGAGGAGGAGGAGGAGGAGGAGGAAGAGTGGGTAAGGGAGGAAGAGACAGAGGACGAGGAATAATTACATACGACGGGATCAGGTAAGAACAAGAGGTTCCTAGACGGCTCCCAGACGGCGCCTGTCAACTCGTCTCTCCTCCTCCTCCTCCTCAAGAGCTGTGAGTAACTCGTGTCAACTTCGGGTCTTAACGACACCTGAGACCGGAGGGCATCAGGACTGATCCAGCCTCAAGGTCGAGATAAGACCAGCAGCGGCGATAGATGGAGGACTCCTCCTTCGACATCTAGATCGGATCAACCTCAGATATCTAGAGCGGAACGGTCCCACAGTCGAAAGGAGACCTTCATCGACATTTACAGAAGACCTGTTTCTAGAGAGGGGCCGTACTTGATATCCAAGGGTGCGTTAAGAAAAAAAGAAAAAAAAAAACTAGCTCCAGTGTTCGGAGAGGATGGACATCACCTTTCTTTTTTTCTTTTTTTTTTCTTTTTTTTGACAGCAGATTCGTCTCGACCGTTAGAACACACTGACTGACATCGGCGGCAGGCCACTCTCGACGCCCTCCGCTGGAATGATCGCACGACCAGCCATGTCTCACAGCAGACCATTGCCCGACTGGACCAATCAGCAGACTTCCAACAGAAGAGCAGACGTATCCCCAAGATCTAGAATTGAGTAGCCTTGGAAGACCTCGATATCGAACGGATATAAACTTAGACTTCTAAATCAAATGACTCGCGAAATCTAGAACAGATTCTCCTAAAAAAAAAAAAAATACAGTAGATAGATTTCTGATATCTTTAGCTTCAACAGGGAATGGTTCTTCTGTAGGGCGATACAAGTGCACTCGTTCCGTAAGACGTATGATGTGATTATTACACGAAAGTGCACTTGGGAACTTATCGTGTTTCATTTAGCCCGTGGACTCATAGAGAGAGAGAGAGAGAGAGAGAGAGAGAGAGAGAGAGAGAGAGAGAGAGAGAGAGAGAGAGAGAGGACCACAAGTTCTGTAACCTTGTCTGTGTCTCGTCACGCCCCATCCCCTCTCAGTCTTCAATGTAAACCTCACATTTTCCTCCAGAGGTTTACACTACCACATTCTCCTGAGGTCGGATCGCCCCAGTTAAATATAGTTTACCCGGCATTTCCTAACAGACGTGGAGTCGATCAGTTATCAGGTAACGGCTCTTAAAACGTACACAAATACTTCAAGGATGAACTAGGCGAAACTCAAGGAAAATCGTAAGATTTGCAGTATATACAAAAAAAAAAAAAAAATAAAAATAAAGAGAAATCGAACCAATGTCGTATGAATGCGACGGTAGACACTTTACTGAAACTATAAATTACCGGATCGTAATAACACCACGTTAGAGTGAAGGAAGCAATGAAAGAAGTGAAGGACAGGCGATAGCAGTGAAAGATAACCTCCCCCCCACCCCTCACATCACATCTCTATGACCGTACGCGATCTTGTTAAATCCCCAGTAGCCTGAGTTGGAACTATACTCCTATAAACACTAAAGGGGTCGGAACAAAAGAAAAGCACGTCTCACAAGCACGATTAAAAGCGTTTGGAAGCTAATAAGGAAGCGGAGAACACGCCAGCGAGACCTTGGTAGTGTGTGGTCTGTGTGTGTGTGTGTGTGTGTGTGTGTAAAGAGATATATATAAATACATTTTAGAATATCAGACGTCGCCCCCCCCCCCCCCCCCCACACACACACACAGGAATGGAGTCAAGGCTTCCAGCAGTGCCCCTGGATCCGACACCGTCTCAGACGCTCTGGAGGGTGAGGCAGGGAGGGCCATCATGCACAGGAGGGTGAGGCAAGGAGGGCCATCATGCACTGGAGGGTGAGGCAGGGAGGACCATCATGCACTGGACGGTGAGGCAGGGAGGACCATCATGCACTGGACGGTGAGGCAGGGAGGGCCATCATGCACTGGACGGTGAGGCAGGGAAGGCCATCATGCACTGGAGGGTGAGGCAGGGAGGGCCATCATGCACTGGAGGGTGAGGCAGGGAGGGCCATCATGCACTGGAGGGTGAGGCAGGGAGGGCCATCATGCACTGGAGGGTGAGGCAGGGAGGGCCATCATGCACTGGAGGGTGAGGCAGGGAGGGCCATCATGCACTGGAGGGTGAGGCAGGGAGGACCATCATGCACTGGACGCCAAAGTGAAAGTTTCTGGTAGACAGACAATGGGCCTCCCTCCGTCAGGCACTACCCAACCCCCCCTGCATTACTTCTCCTGGGGCGCGATGTAGCCCTTGGGTCCTGCGGGGGGACGCTTTGTGTCTGAGAGAGAGAGAGAGAGAGAGAGAGAGAGAGAGAGAGAGAGAGAGAGAGAGAGAGAGAGACTGTCACTCATATTCTCTGTCAACAAAGACTATCGAATATATATATATATATATATATATATATATATATATATATATATATATATATATATATATATATATATATATATATATATATATATATATATTTTCTTTTTTCTTTTAAACTATTCGCCATTTCCCGCGTTAGCGAGGTAGCGTTAAGAACAGAGGACTGGGCCTTTTTTGGAATATCCTCACCTGGCCCCCTCTGTTCCTTCTTTTGGAAAATTAAAAAAAAAAAACGAGAGGGGAAGATTTCCAGCACCCCGCTCCCTCCCCTTTTAGTCGCCTTCTACGACACGCAGGGAATACGTGGGAAGTATTCTTAATCCCCTATCCCCAGGGATAATATATATATATATATATATATATATATATATATATATATATATATATATATATATATATATATATATATCCTCTTCCTCTAAACTATGCTTTCAGATGGTTACAAAATAGCCTGGAAGACCCGGGTAATAACAGGTTCCCTGCCAGGCTCCACGCTCAGCTCAACCCAGGATCACACAACACATAAGGAAGGAGGGGGGAAAAAAGATGCTTCGTCAGACACTACTAAAACCGTGCGGCCCAAGAGCTATTACGAGCGTGACGTCAACAGGGAAGCTGGAGGATGACTGTGGTAGGCGTCACGCTGATCTTTAGCTGAGGCGCGACGCGCTTACGACCCTTTGAGCACGACATTACGACTCTCGAGCACGACGGCCGGACCGGCGCTTGAGCAAGACGATGCGAACCCTTGAGCACGATGGACCAGCTCTTGAGCACGACGGGCCGGCTCTTGAGCACGACGGGCCAGCTCTTGAGCACGACGGACCGGCTCTTGAGCACGACGATGCGACCCTTGAGCACGATGGACCGGCTCTTGAGCACGACGGACCGGGTCTGAAGCACGATGGACCGGCTCTTGAGCACGACGGACCAGCTCTTGAGCACGACCATGCGACCCTTGGGTATGACAGCCTGGCCTGGTCCTGAAGTCACAGGCGAAACGCCAGACCACTAATAGCCAGAAGTCGTACCTTCATGTTCAAGGGTCGTGCCTTCGTCCTCGAGGGTCGTACCTTCGTCCTCGAGGGTCGTACCTTCGTCCGTGAGGGTCGTACCTTCGTCCGCGAGGGTCGTACCTTCGCGCTCAAGAGTTCAAATCTATACCGAACGGCGCCTCGTTACATGATCTAACATGACACCCCCTCCCCCTCCTCGCCTCTCCTCGCTACATGACCTCTACCGACACACCTCCCTCACTACATGACCTCTACTGACACACCTCCCTCACTACATGACCTCTACTGACACACCTCCCCCACTACATGACCTCTACTGACACACCTCCCTCACTACATGACCTCTACTGACACACCTCCCTCACTACATGACCTCTACTGACACACCTCCCTCACTACATGACCTCTACTGACACACCTCCCTCGCTACATGACCTCTGCTGACACACCTCCCTCACTACATGACCTCTACTGACACATCTCCCTCACTACATGACCTCTAACTGACACACCTCCCTCACTACATGACCTCTACTGACGGGTGGACGACAACCGCCTTCCTGACCTGCCTTCACGAGCGGTCGGCGCCACTCCCACAGCAGAAGGAATGCCCGGATCGCTGCTGGACCCCTGTAATGTATACGTGACGGTAAATCAACCATCGTAATGAGAAACTCGTGTCCCTCCACCCCTTCACCTCCCAGTCGTGACGCCCACTGCTACATGGCCTGAAGTTCCAGTTTCTTATCACAGTACATTTACGGTCTGACATTCATGATAATCACCACTGGAACTTAATTGATGATCTAAGGTCCAAAAGAAAGAAATAAAGAACAAAAACTCTCCTTTATCTGTGGTATTAATTAAAATCCTTCTGCTTCTTTTCGTTCCCTCGAACAATGGCAGAGCGAGAGATCGGGGCCATCTGAGGCATTATCGCCGTACACCAAAGATCAAAAAAAAAAAGGAAGGAGACACTGTGGTGAATGAAACTCTTGAGATAAGATAAGCGTATGTACAGCGGAGGACACACCAGCTAGAGCGGCTACATAAGCCCTCCCACCAGAGATACATATATATATATATATATATATATATATATATATATATATATATATATATATATATATAGAAAAGGAAATATTCCTCATCCAGTACTTCTCTTGTGTTTCCTCGAGCGCGCACACGCGGGCGTCATCAATAATGATCACAGTCCTTGTGAAATAGTCTCTCTCTCTCTCTCTCTCTCTCTCTCTCTCTCTCTCTCTCTCTCTCTCTCTCTCTCTCTCTCTCAGATGGCTACCCCAGCAGACCCACCTCACACCAGAGAACCTCGCTGGGTCAGATGAATATTAAATCATAATTCGGAGAGAGAGAGAGAGGCGGGGTGAGGTCAGAGCGCGGCCCTTGGCGAACGCCAGCTCCCGTTTGCGAGGGAGGGAGCAGCGCAGCGCCCCCTCCTCCCCTCATGACCACGGAACGTATGAACATTATCATGCCTCTTAAACGCTGTACAGGAGTGGCTGGCGCTCTTAGTAGCAGCCCGGAAACAGCAGAGTCCAGTTAAAAAAAAAAGACGCGCCCTACGCTGGGATCGCTCTACTCCTACCTTTATCATCACACGTGCGGTCGTTAAGCGGCGTTAGCAGTTTGCGGTCGTTAAGCGGCGTTAGCAGTTTGCGGTCGTTAAGCGGCGTTAGCAGTTTGCGGTCGTTAAGCGGCGTTAGCAGTTTGCAGTCGTTAAGCGGCGTTAGCAGTTTGCGGTCGTCCGTACCCAGCTTTGCGGTAAGGCTAACCGCAAGTCTACCGCTTTGACCGTCATCTTTATTTATATCTCTAGGTTCCGGTGTCAGAATATAGACTTCAATTCCTTTCACTTTTACTTCGCTTCGAGGACACGGTACTCTTTGTGAGGCCTGTGTACTTCGTGATTTGCGAAGCAGAAATGTGTGAAGAAATGCATCGCGTATGCACTTAGTACAGATGGCACTATACACACTGAAGAAACAACGGTGTTGATCAATACTGGATCCTTATTCGTCTGTTAGCAACGTTTAACTTTGTTCATAGAGAATTTTCTTACTCGTTCTTTTACAACGTAAGTTTTTTCCTATATTTTCTGACTAGTTCACTCGTCATTTCTACCCTTATTCACTTTTCCCGGACGGTTAAATTTCAATTCCATACACAGTTTGGACTTGGTCTATACTTGATCTGGGTACACAATCCTTACCACCCCGCCCGCCTCCTAATTCTGGTAACACTTATCCTTAATGTCAGTATTAATCAGTCCTCTTTCTGCAGATCTAACACCCCGCCTTCCTCCATGGTAACCCAAACTATACCTTCAAACGAGCCATTTACCAATGACATGCTAACTCACGACCTCCTTTCGGTTACCAAGAGCCAACTTACCATTCCTCACCCTCTCATACATCTCGAGAGTCAGGAGTCCTTCGTATTCACTTAACACTTTTCCCTAAGTATATCAAAACTTTGAAACCTTAATACTTCTTAATATACGTAAAGACTACATACACACACACAGCTCATCTCTATCCCTCAGACATCATTTACCCCTTACATAACCTTCTCTATCCCTTCCAGCTGATCTACAGTGCCTGTTCCACTTTCCTCGTGAACACAGTGTCATTTACATGCACTGACATACCCTCGTCCAACCCCTTATAGTCCCACACCTAAAAGCCACATTTCTTACCAAACTCCACCTCACATCTTGACACTCTCCTCCGTCATAACATCATACAACCAGCGAGATGTAACCCACTGCCATTTATGAAATACACAACATTCACTCTCCCTGAAGAAGACTTCTACGCAAGCCGAAACATTAGATGAATAAAACTCCAAAGCTTACCCATATGTTTACTCACCACCCTAACCCACTCCCATCTACCTACAGCCCGAGCATTAAGCCACCCGTGTACTACATGAATCATATGGTACGTATGTTAGAAATTCTTTACGGCCTTCAA
>NC_092281.1:18642218-18659718 GCF_036320965.1 Panulirus ornatus | reverse complement strand
TCCAACTCCGCCTTGCTTCCTCATGAAATATTCTACCTCGAATTCACCTGTTCCCAATTTCATGAAAGTAGATCATAGTCCCATCTGAGAAATGTAACTCACAGTACACTTTCTTATGATCATATTAAGGCAAGGTTTACTAATAAACTACTTAGAGTCTTCATCAATGAATTATCTTTGAACATAATAGAGGAGTCTGATTACCATAAACATCTCATATGACTGTAGAGAGTTAACAGGATGAACTTTTTCTAAATTGACTATTCATGAGATGATCGAGCTTTGCCTAAGCGTCTTCTCGTTCACGATGTAACCACTTTTAGGCGGAATCCGGTAACACGTGTGTGTATGTATGTATGTATGTATATATATGTATGTATGTATGCATGTAAATAATTCATTCATCATCTATTCATTTCTGAGGTGAGGATGAGGGTGAGGGGGACAATCTATTCCTCACGCGAATATGTCAATATAGTACGCCATCCTGATGTAGCCATAACGCTGGCTGATGGAAAACCAGACCTGAGCAGATACGGAGCCTATGGTCTCCGGCATCAGCCAACTCCCATATTCTTGATCCTGGTCACCATGGAGTCTCTGACTTTGTTGCAGCAACGGTCGCAACAGTGGTAGCAGCAGCAGCAGCAGCAGTAGCACCAGCACAGTAACAACAATATGCCACCATCCCCAGCTACAATAGTATGAACATAAACAGCAGCAGCAGCAGCAGTGTTATCAAACACGAGTAGCAACAGAAATAGAGGCAGAATTAATGTCAACAGAGAAGGCAGGAACAGGGACAGCATTATCAACAGGAAACAGAAGCATCAACAGGTGTAGAAAGGCAGGAGAAGTCGTAGCAACAGTGTGAATGAACGCCAGGAGACCCCTGGCAGGCACCGACGCTGGGACCCGTCCGGTCACCTGCAAGAGTGGCAGAAGGTCATGACCTGGTCACACAGTGACCAGTATAGAAATCATGTGTACAAACCTCTGCAAGATTTCCCCTCGTCATCTTCGTCTTGCCTCACTCGGCCTTGTTCTCACCAATGCCATCCTTTCACTCGACGTCTCAATCACAGTGATTACCGGATACGACCCCTTGTTATGTCAATGGGACAAGTTCACTCCAACATGCGACGGACGGGTCCAGCGAAGGAGTATTCCAGACAGAAGACTTGAGGACTGTAACATTATCTTCCGTCTCGTTGTTCCAGACCTTCGCCTCGAGATAGCTCACCTGTCCGTAAGGACCAATAACCTTGACACTATATCGAGAGCTGTGGGGGCAATATCAGCCTTAACGCGACCCTATGCAGGGACGATTCCTAACCCTCCGTGATGCGAGAGGCAGAAAGGTGACACGTCAAGGGAGTGAGGCAACTCTGAACCTTCTATACCCAGTCTTGGAGATAATGTCACAGGAACTCTCGGGGTCATGACTACCTGAAGATAAGTAGTCAAATGTTCCATGCTCTTAAATCTCATGATGAGTACTGGAAACATCCGAACGATGAATCAAATCCCCTTTCATATGACAATATCCTGACCATCTGTCGTCCCCTCTGTCTCCAGTCGACCGTCTCTAAATCTACAAAACTCTCAGATGAACTTGATAACAACACTCGCAAGATGCCAATGATCTTCGAGCCTAGTCAGGGCGTTGTGCTCATACTGACATGGTTTCAGCACCTCCACAAGAACCAACCGAACAGAAAGACGAAACTCCGTAATGAGAGAGGCTAAATCAAAGTCGTTAACACAGGCCGACGTCGCATCTTGAGACGCGTAAAAGTGTTTCATCTACTCTTGGTTTCTCTGTGAGCTGCAGCGAACACGTAAATACAACGTCTAAACACACGGAGGAACAGAACCCATAACCCATTTTCTAAGGATATACGCAAAAACGACACATCGCAGGGCAGTATACCGAGTCTCTGAAAACCAAAGAGGGAAATCAGGACATCCCATAGCCACAGCTCCCAGTCATCCTCAGCACAGCCCACTTCAGGCAACATCAGCATAGCTGCTACCAAGCGGGACGTCCCCGTACCCTGCCGGGGCCGAGTGCAGTTAACCTCCGCCACTGAGGACGTAGAACACCCGTCTGGAAAACCTGATGCCGCGCCCAAAGGGTCAAAGGCTGTTCCAGTTCTGCTGACAGCGTGGGGAGTGGAGGGGAGGGCGTCCTGACCCTGGCAGCGTGGGGAGTGGAGGGGAGGGCGTCCCGACCCTGGCAGCGTGGGGAGTGGAGGGGAGGGCGTCCCGACCCTGGCAGCGTGGGGAGTGGAGGGAAGGGCGTCCCGACCCTGGCAGCGTGGGGAGTGGAGGGAAGGGCGTCCCGACCCTGGCAGCGTGGGGAGAGGAGGGAAGGGCGTCCCGACCCTGGCAGCGTGGGGAGTGGAGGGAAGGGCGTCCCGACCCTGGCAGCGTGGGGAGTGGAGGGGAGGCGTCCCGACCCTGGCAGCGTGGGGAGTGGAGGGGAGGCGTCCCGACCCTGGCAGCGTGGGGAGTGGAGGGGAGGCGTCCCGACCCTGGCATCGGATGGTCGCAGGAGAGATCCTTAATGATTCGCATCGCTGGTTTACTGAGACAAGCTAACTACTCTATTGCTTGTTGCCGCTGGTCTACACCGATACTAGAACATAGGGGTACGTATGTGCACTTACGGTGATATCATATATATATATATATATATATATATATATATATATATATATATATATATATATATATATATATATATATATATATTATTTCTTTTTTTTTTATTATACTTTGTCGCTGTCTCCCGCGTTTGCGAGGTAGCGCAAGGAAACAGACGAAAGAAATGGCCCCCCCCCCCCATACACATGTATATACATACGTCCACACACGCAAATATACATACCTCACAGCTTTCCATGGTTTACCCCAGACGCTTCACATGCCTTGATTCAATCCACTGACAGCACGTCAACCCCGGTATACCACATCGCTCCAATTCACTCTATTCCTTGCCCTCCTTTCACCCTCCTGCATGTTCAGGCCCCGATCACACAAAATCTTTTTCACTCCATCTTTCCACCTCCAATTTGGTCTCCCTCTTCTCCTCGTTCCCTCCACCTCCGACACATATATCCTCTTGGTCAATCTATATATATATATATATATATATATATATATATATATATATATATACACGAATATAGTGCATATGAATGCGCATTTTTTTTACAGAACACATAATACCCTTAAGCAGAAAGGATTCGAACCTATACCTTTTGCGTGGTAGCTGGGAACGCTTACCTCTCGGCTATGATCGTCCCTAATAGCGTTCCCAGCTACCACGCAAAAAGTCTAGGTTCGAATCCTTGCTGCTGTTGGGTATCATGTTATTTTTTTTTTTTTTTTTTTTTTTTTTTTATACTTTGTCGCTGTCTCCCGCGTCTGCGAGGTAGCGCAAGGAAACAGACGAAAGAAATGGCCCAACCCCCCCCCCCCCCCCCCATACACATGTACATACACATGTCCACACACGTGTATACATACCTACACAGCTTTCCATGGTCCACCCCAGACGCCTCACATGCCTTGATTCACTCCACTGACAGCACGTCAACCCCTGTATACCACATCGCTCCAATTCACTCTATTCCTTGCCCTCCTTACACCCTCCTGCATATATATATATATATATATATATATATATATATATATATATATATATATATATATATATATATATATATATATATATATAATTCTCAAATATCGAAATACTTCCCCATCAATTCGTCAAATCTGATAACAGACTTGTTGTGACGTAGTCAACAAAGTTCACCCGCATTCAAGTAGTGAAACCTGTGGTAAATGTCCCCCCCAAAAAAATCTCCACCCTCAAATCCTTTAACGTAAACTTTGACTTTGACGGAACGACGACCATCAAGAGGAGAGAGAGAGAGAGATAGAGAAAAAAAAATACAAGACCATTTATTCTCACCAGAGACACTGCAACATATCTCTACACCCGGACGTAAATGCTTGGGTTGGCCTGAACCTCACTGGTGATATTTTGGTCGTAGGTGACGTATATATGTAATGTACCTAGCGGTCCAGGAGGCTGTGAGGCAAGGGCTTACCAGAGGAGGAGGACATCAGGCAAGTGAAACTGAGCCGCCAGTGTGAAACAATACGACGGACAAGTTCAGAGTGTATTTGCGAGGTCTGTTTTTGAAACAGTATTTGAGAGGTCAGTTTCAAAATCAAAGAGAAAGGGATCTGTGAGGTTAAGTGTCTAAGAATCATTCGTCTAGTTACTTTCACAGAGGGTCACTATGATAGTTGATGTTTACGAAGTCAGTATCGAACTACGTTTCTTTTCCATGTAACTCACAGGCGGATTTTATGAAGCTACTTTTGAGACTCTTCATGACAGCACTTGTGAGTAGTGCTTTCTGGTAGTTCTCACATGGCTGGAGGCAGCTCATAAACGTGTCACTTTCGAGAAGTTAAGTGAGAGTCACTTTCATGCTGTGTTCTCACGGTCACTTTCCGGGGCACAGTCCGAAGAAATGGCCTAACTCACAACTCTTGCAGCAGACACTAGTGGACTGAGAGGTCTCGAACCTCAGACCAACAGAAGGACTCATAATTAATTACTACATTTAGAATAGAAAAAAAAAATGCCTCTAAATCCATTTAAGGTCTCTGACACTGACGAATAGAGATCATTTAAACAGAAATATATATAAATATAAAGAGGTACGTAATATTTTGATGTAAGTTTACCACAGTACAAAACCAAAAAACAAAAGAGCTTTACCTACAAAACAAACGACACACATGTACACACACACGGCCCACTTCATGCTTGACCCCGGATTAACCTCTTCTCCCCCAGAGCAGCGAACAGCCATCTTTATACACACCACAGTAAGGGCGTGGGGTCTGGGTGTGGCCGGCCCCCTAAGCCGGCTGCACCTGGTCACGACTCCTGGTAAATGTAAACTGAACAGCCGATAGATGTCGGCCGTGGGTGGATATGTATGTACGTACGGTCACAGAACGGCTTCGATTTCATTCTCCCCCTCCCCTCAAGGTTTACGGTAAAGAAACAGGCCTCAGGGCGGCTCACTCACCCCCTCCCTTGACTTGCGTTGCCAAGGGCCACGCAGGAGTGAGTCACGTGGATGCAGCGGTTTACGGCGTATTTACACTGTATAGCCAATGACGTCGGCATCCAAGCAGCCACCTCTCGCCGGGAGAAGCAAAGTGGCATCTATACAAATGGGAAGACAGACGAAGGAACAGACGCTTCAGCTTCTGTAGGCGCGGACGAAGATTATAAAGAGTAGAGGGTGAATGGAAGTCCTGTATCGCCGTTGTAGCCGAGGAGTGTTAATGTACTCTGGCTCGAACTGTGAAATTATTTGTACCCAAGATACAGACGACAGGATCAGTTCACTCCACTGATTCATCTCAGGCATGACAAGGGATCAAACCGTAAGCTACTGGTGAGCTGGCTTCCAAAGAGGCAAGTAAAAAGGTAAAAGTTAATCATGTCATTACATTTAACCAAAAATGATGAATGCTTTCAGAGACAGGCGAATGTTGCCTATAACTTCAACACTTTGGCACTGGCTATGAAGAGCTTCTCTGAAGGTTCTGACCACAATCTAACAATTAATCGTGTTACAGGTCCTCCCTCCCCAGGGTGTCCCCAGCGACAGGCTTCCTATGGTGTCCCCAGCGACAGGCTTCTTCAGGCTATGGCTCCATCCTCAGGCGCGCCCACACAGTGTATCACATGCCTTCGGGAGTTGCCAGCCCCAAGGGCCTGACGAGTAATGGAGGGTAGGTAATCAAGAAGGGGTCGCATGGGTGACGAAGGTGGTGGGTCGTGGGAAATTTCGTGGTCGCTGCCAGTGGCGCGCCCCGGGGACTACAGCAATTAAAGGGCGTTGTGCTTGTGTTAGGAGTGATACGTACCTGCTGTAGGCGCTGTAGATGTTATGTTTTTCTTAAGAGATCACCTCTTACCGGTTGATGTATCAGAAGTTGCAGGTACCATGCAGTGGCACTGATATATATATATATATATATATATATATATATATATATATATATATATATATATATATATATATATATATATATGTGTGTGTGTGTGTGTGTGTGTGTGTGTGTGTGTATGTGTGTGTGTGTGTGTGTGTGTGTGTGTGTGTGTGTGTGTGCGTGTGTGTATACGAGTGTTACCGTACTCCGCCTGTGTGAGGTTACACCGTGAGTGGAAAGTCCCCTTTGTCGAGGCTGTCAATCATCATCGTCAGTGAACAAAAGGAAAAGGAGCCGAGCCTCATCGAAGAACTTCTCATTCCACAAGAGTCCATCGCTTCCCCTGCTGCTAACCGCAGCGCAGCTTTGCAGGCACCCCTTGAAAAAGGTGGGGGAGGGGAGGGAGGGGGAAGGGGGGGTACGGGTGGCAAGGGGGAGTTGAGCTGGGACCACACAATCAAAATCACATATACGACCGAAGGTTCTTGATCAGTAAGACTACGTGTGTGTGTATAGACAGCAACAGCCTTCACCCGTCACACCTCCCTCCACGCTCGTCTAAATAACCCCCTTCTTAGCACATCACCGTCTCTCTCTCTCTCTCTCTCTCTCTCTCTCTCTCTCTCTCTCTCTCTCTCTCTCTCTCTCTCTCTCTCTCCTATCCCTCATTAGCGTCGTTCCCTCACGTACCGATGGAAACCTTGTGTGTCTGTCGAGAATGTAAGTCAAATGCTGTCCAAGGTTCTTCTACCGTTCCTTCACGTTTCTCCTGCTAACATTTCTCTCCTTGTTCTCCTGCATCCGTTCATTTATCGTGTCTCCTTTCCGATCGAAAATAACTCTTTGACTTTCTAATGTTGCCTGATTACCTTATCCCAACGGGTTCAGATTTTATCTTTGCACATACAGAAAGTTTCAAAACCCATGCGTTTGTCTACGTTTCTCGTCTTGAAGGAGAGAAAAGAGGCGAGGCTGTGGACTTGCCCTCCTTTACGTGAGAGGATTTTGTGTTCAGATGTATATCTGGTAATGAAGGGCATGTATCATCAAAAAATTCATGGTAAGATATAATTAGTATTTCATCCTCTATGGGTAAACAAAGGTAACTAAAGGTTATTAAAGGTAACTAAACGTAATCAAAAGATAATCAAAGGTAATTAAAGGTGTACTGTGTTTCTTTGGTGGTCTGTCTAGAATATTTCCTTAACGTGATTTTCGTAAATATATATATATATATATATATATATATATATATATATATATATATATATATATATATATATATATATATATAAAGTAAACAAAAGATTCGAAATAGCGCAGCAAAAGCTTTACTGAATGACGTGCTTTTGTTTTCCCCTCTATATTGACCTCAAGTACGTTCCGCTGCCCCCACCACTCAAGTAAACACAATCACTCAATCCCATCCTCCCTCCACACCAACCGATCTCCCTCCCCATCCCTCCATACCTCACCTCACCTCCACCCGACAACATCCATGAAAATTTCAGAAATTCACAGAATAACGAAAAGAAGAAAAAAAAAATTCACAGAATAACGAAAAGAAAAAGAAAAAAAGAAAAAGAAAAGAAAAACATAGAATTTAAAGTTGTGTAGTTCTCGAAGGCCTTGGCGTGGCTTTGAACAGGGCCGGCCATTATCCTTGGCGGCGACTGGAACACGAAGAGAGAGAGAGAGAGAGAGAGAGAGAGAGAGAGAGAGAGAGAGAGAGAGAGAGAGAGAGAGAGAGAGAGAGAGACACGTTTCTTAGGATCACACAACAACAATGAACCATAAATAAAGGCGTAGAATGGTGTCAGAAATTCTCCGGCGAAGAACAAAAAAACAGTGAACGCAAATACAAAACTGGAAGGTATTTGTCGTCGTGCGACCTTCGGCGTTCCTCTGTAGGAGTGACTGTTGAGTGTGAACGTACAGGGTCCTGGCGTTCCTATGTAGGAGAGACAGTTGAGTGTGAACGTACACGGTCCTGGCGTTCCTATGTAGGAGTGACTGTTGAGTGTGAACGTACAGGGTCCTGGCGTTCCTCTGTAGGAGTGACTGTTGAGTGTGAACGTACACGGTCCTGGCGTTCCTCTGTAGGAGTGACTGTTGAGTGTGAACGTACACGGTCCTGGCGTTCCTCTGTAGGAGAGACAGTTGAGTGTGAACGTATAGGGTCCTGGCGTTCCTATGTAGGAGTGACTGTTGAGTGTGAACGTACACGGTCCTGGCGTTCCTCTGTAGGAGTGACTGTTGAGTGTGAACGTACACGGTCCTGGCGTTCCTATGTAGGAGTGACTGTTGAGTGTGAACGTACAGGGTCCTGGCGTTCCTATGTAGGAGAGACAGTTGAGTGTGAACGTACAGGGTCCTGGCGTTCCTCTGTAGGAGAGACAGTTGAGTGTGAACGTACAGGGTCCTGGCGTTCCTCTGTAGGAGAGACAGTTGAGTGTGAACGTACAGGGTCCTGGCGTTCCTCTGTATGTGAGAATTTTAGGGGAATCTAAAATCCTTTTGAGGTGTAAGAGCAATCTTGCTCTCACTTCCTTCAACGTATCTTCCATTTTCTTTAACGTACCTTCCATTTTCTTTAACGTATCTTCCATTTTCTTTAACGTACCTTCCATTTTCTTTAACGTATCTTCCATTTTCCTCAACGTTTCTTCTTCCGTTTTCTTAAACGCGGGAAAGCATTTCACAGACACACAAAGAGAGTCAGCACCGGCCATCCTACACCCAACCCGGGTGTTCATCCTTCCCTTAAGGCTCATCGAGAAATAGGTAACTGGTTTAGGTTGGTGTGTGTGTGTGTGTGTGTGTGTGTGTGTGTACATATGGGTAAAAAACACAGTACGTATACAAAGTTACGAGACAGGTCAACACGAGTGTAAAACTTTCTCCCAGTAACACACACACACACACACACACACACACACACACTTCAAGACACATACACACTTCAAGACCTGGGGCACCACGAGTGTAGAACACACACACACACACACACACACACACACACACACACACACACACACACACACAGTCACCGTCTCCTTCTGTCTCCTAGTCTGTGTCTACGTCTCTCAAACACATCTTCTCCCTTAACGAAGTCTCCCTCAAAGACTCCTTGCTCCCGCAGATGATGTCATGACATCACTAGTAAACCAGAGACATCCTGACATACTTCATATTCATAAAACGTAAAAAAAAAAAGAAAAAGAAAAATTGTCTCCTGAGTCGTTCGCCAATCCTTTCCTCACCCACACCCTCCACCCTCCTTCCTTGGTCTAGCGAGCGAGTCTCCCGTCGGTCTGTACTCAGCTCTGGCTCCCTCCCCTCCGTGCCGGCGTCACAACCCTCCCTCCTCGTCATTCAAACCACCGCAGATGCTATACGTCACGGAGCTCTGTGTACGCGCATCAGTCTGTGAAAGCGTACGAGTCTGCGTCTTTGCTATGGGGACGGACACTCCCTCAAGATGTCTCCTCCGTTGCCGCCGCCGTTGCCTCCGTTGCCGTGGTGATAACGGGCACGCCAGTCTTGCGCAAGGATCCCAATATAACGCTGGCGTGGTCATGTGCAGCAGCAGCAGCCGCAGCAAAGCCAGCCGGGCCAAGGTGGGCGACACACTCACCACGAAAAAGTACACCTTTTTTGCCCTCAAGGGATTTACTCCCTTGGAACTTATCATTACTTTTTTCCCTCAACTCCTCTGTAATTGTCTATATACGATCCGAACACATGATGACTCCAGACAAGGATGGTCTTTCGTATCTACTGGTGTCTCGGGTCACCGTGAGGGTGAAGCCGGCCATCGACGTGTCTTGGCCAGCTCCTTGGGAGAGAGGCGAGGTAAAGGTGAGTGAGGTATGGTGGTGACTCCTTCCATCTATCTCTTGGGGAGCTAGACAGAGGGGCTGGTAGCCTTTGTCAGCCCCTCGGGGCCCATACAAGGGGTTTGATGCCTGGCGCCAGCCCCTTCGGGGCCCGGCGAGAATTGGTGAGGGGTGAGGGAGAGGGTGCGGTGACCTGTGTCAGCTCCTTGGGGCTAGGCAAGGGGCTGGTGACCTGTGGAATCCCCTAGTGCCCAGGCAGGGGGACTGGTGACCCGTATCAGCCCTGAAGGGCCAGAAAAGGAGCTGTTGGACTAGTCCAAGCCCCTGAGGGACCAGCCAGGCAGGATGAGGGCACTGAGGACTGTACTAACGTAATGCGCTGTACAGTCCCGCGTGAGCAAGGTGTACGTACACACCTGCATTACACTTCCCACTCTCCTTGTACCACCAGTTATTGTGGATGACGTCAAGGTCGCCGATGGAGTGTGTGTGTGTGTGTGTGTGTGTGTGTGTGTGTGTGTGTGTGTGTGTGTGTCTGACGTCGAGTACTTGGGGTTCTAATGCTGAGCTTCAAGTGGGAGGAGGGGGATGGGTGGGGTGTGTGTGTGTGTGTGTGTCCACCGACGTGACGTCACAAACGCGGCATCACCTCCAACCAGACCAAGTTTACGAGTGGCGTAACCTGTCGACCTCAGCGCTACCCGAGATCACAGCGCCAGTCATCCCGCAGGGTCACCTCCTGAACCAGTTTACGAGAAGTGATGGTCTGTGAAGTGTATGTATGTATTACGCGGGCTTAACCAGGGGACGCAACCTTCACTTCACCGTGAGGAGGTATATGCATAATCACCACTGGAAAGAGGAAATAAAAGACACTGTGTACTTTCGTCTATTACATCCTCAGACAGAGGAAGTAATAAACGAAAGTACTTACTGTTCTTATTTTCTCTCTCCATTGGTGATTGTGCTATAGATATACATGAAGGTGAAATCGCACTTCAGTAGGAGTTCATACAATTTCACTTAACATGTAATTTTTCTATTCATGCATACAAACATTTCACGTTATATATATATATATATATATATATATATATATATATATATATATATATATATATATATATATATATAATATATATATATATATAGTTCCTAGATAACTACAATAGACAAAGAGACACTGACATAAACTGACGAACAGATGAACGCACCTCTACAGCAACACACACACAACCAAACTGTTATACATACAGGCGAAAGCTACACTTTGGTCGGAACAGTTAGCTGCAAGAAAATAGTCACACACTCACCGTAAGAAAGAACGAGAGAAACCATCTGTAACACACTTGATTTCCTCCGTTAACAGCAAAGGATTTTGGCATCCCCTCAATATGAGAGAGAGAGAGAGAGAGAGAGAGAGAGAGAGAGAGAGAGAGAGAGAGAGAGAGAGAGAGAGAGAGAGAGAGAGAGAGAGAGCATTAAATCTGGAAAGGCTAATGGTGACATTCCGATGCGCGTGGGAAATCTGGGTCACGTGCAAACACCTCCCCCCCCCCCTCGAAGAATCCCTGATACTCCGATAATGGGAGCGTAACTCCCACGATCGCACGTGCGTGCGTGCTTGTGTGTGTGTGTGTGTGTGTACTTCTATATTCTGTCCTCTGAAACTTAGCTGACACGGGACGGGCAGCTGAGGCCCTTGTCAAGGCCATCCCATTAACGCTATCATATATATATATATATATATATATATATATATATATATATATATATATATATATATATATATATATATAAAGCCATGCGAAAGAAAACGAGCGCAACAGCGGATACAAAGATGAACAGGTTTTACGCTCGAAAGAAAATATAGAAAAGACGCACAAAACAGTGTATGATGTGAAGAGGTACAGATAGAAATTGTAAAAAAAAAGAAAATCCCAAAACAGTGCATAATGCGAAGAGGTAAAGGTGACTGTTGTTGTTGAAGAAGTAAATGAAGGGCAATGAAAACGCGCTAGCGATTTTCACGAAAAACAATTTAAGGGTAACTGTTCCCAAAAGGCGCGAAAGACATACGAACGCACTTGACCCCCCAGGAAATTGAGCGTCCCTGCCCTATGGCAGCACGCTGGGGGTTGAGGCTGCGAACCCCAGACTCTGGCGGACTGATACCGACCTACATAACTCTTATGCCCTTGATCCACCCACGGTAATGAGAACGGGGTTACGGATAATACACAGATATTTCTATATTCCAGGTTTTATATATATATATATATATATATATATATATATATATATATATATATATATATACATATATATATATATATATATATATATATATACCTATGAGTCCACGGGGCAAATGAAACACGATAAATTCCCAAGCGCACTTTCGTGTAATAATCACATCATATATATATATATATATATATATATATATATATATATATATATATATATATATATATATATATATATATATATCGAATGATAAGAAAAAAGGTTTCTTTAAAGAGTTGTACTGTCGGCACTTTTCTTAAAAGGCTAAGCTTAGGCCATTTTCTTCTTCCTGTTCTCTCAGTCAGTCATTACTTCAGACATCTCCGTGTTAAGGTCAGAACTGGAACAAAGGCTCTTCGAACAAGCACAGCAACCTCGTTTAACGAGGTCTCGTAGCGACCGAGAACGATCAGAACGAAGAGAGAGAGAGAGAGAGAGAGAGAGAGAGAGAGAGAGAGAGAGAGAGAGAGAGAGAGAGAGAGAGAGAGAGAGAGACCACTCCTCAGGTCTTGCAATGACGTTTCGTCCGCGTTTGCGAAAGAGGAACCTTACAAGTCTCTTGCCAACTGCTGCCATCCGCTGGTGTTGAAGACCACGACTTCACGACACAATCACCAGAGGCATTCATGACACAAGAACCAGAGGAATTCATGACACAAGAACCAGAGGAATTCACGACACAATAACCAGAGGAATTCATGACACAAGAACCAGAGGAATTCATGACACAAGAACCAGAGGAATTCATGACACAAGAACCAGAGGAATTCATGACACAATAACCAGAGGAATTCATGACACAATAACCAGAGGAATTCATGACACAATAACCAGAGGAATTCATGACACAAGAACCAGAGGAATTCACGACACAATAACCAGAGGAATTCATGACACAAGAACCAGAGGAATTCATGACACAAGAACCAGAGGAATTCATGACACAAGAACCAGAGGAATTCATGACACAATAACCAGAGGAATTCATGACACAATAACCAGAGGAATTCATGACACAATAACCAGAGGAATTCATGACACAAGAACCAGAGGAATTCACGACACAATAACCAGAGGAATTCATGACACAAGAACCAGAGGAATTCATGACACAAGAACCAGAGGCATTCATGACACAATAACCAGAGGAATTCATGACACAATAACCAGAGGAATTCATGACAATTTCTAGAAGAGATCTTCTCTGACTATGGAATTAACTCCAAACACACCACAGTGTTGTAGCGGAGGGACAAGTCAGGGTTATTCTCATGACTGGCCATAAGTAATGTTAGTTATGAGTTAAGTCATGAGCTCTGGGTATGGATTTTACCTGTGAGCCTGGCCATGAGCTTTGGTTATGAGTTATGCGCCTGAGTTTGTAAGAACTCTAACCATGAGGAACTATAACCATGAGTCTGCTTCTGAATCTTGGTGGATACGTTTTGCTAATGATCTATTGGTTATGATTTTCTGGTCATGTTGATATGAGATGTGGTTAGAACGGAAATGGTCGTATGAAATATCATGCAGCAAGTAGCGGCCCACAGATTAGCGGACCAAGTAGCGGCCCACAGATTAGCGGACCAAGTAGCGGCCCACAGATTAGCGGACCAAGTAGCGACCCACAGACTAGCGGACCAAGTAGCGACCCACAGATTAGAGGACCAAGTAGCGGCCCACAGATTAGCGGACCAAGTAGCGGCCCACAGACTAGCGGACCAAGTAGCAGCCCACAGATTAGAGGACCAGGTATCGGCCCACAGATTAGCGGACCAAGTAGCGACCCACAGATTAGCGGACCAAGTAGCGGCCCACAGATTAGCGGACCAAGTAGCGACCCACAGACTAGCGGACCAAGCAGCGGCCCACAGACTAGCGGACCAAGTAGCGAGCCACAGACTAGCGGACCAAGTAGCGAGCCACAGACTAGCGGACCAAGTAGCGACCCACAGACTAGCGAAGCAAGTAGCGGCCCACAGATTAGCAGACAGTTTGGCCCGAAATTATGGTCTGGTCATGACGGGCTGGGCTGAACCTTGGACGAGACAGTCTAGCCATGAGAGACTGAGATGAACCTTGGGCGAGGCGGTCCTAATTGGAGGCGAGGGGTCGTGAACTTCACTGTGGTGAGCAAAACCCGTGGTTGATTAACGAGAACTGGATTCGTTGAACAAACACTTTCCTGATAATATATTTTTTTCACCCCCAATGTCGTGCGTTGTGGCGTTGTGTTGCAGATTTCAGTGATAACTAGACAAATGAATATATGTATATTTCTTTCAAACTATTCGCCATTTCCCGAGTTAGCGAGGTAGCGTTAAGAACAGAGAACTGGGCCTTTGAGGGAATATCCTCACCTGGACCTCTTCTCTGTTCCTTCTTTTGGAAAATTTAAAAAAAAAAATAATGAAAGGGTAGGATTTCCAGCCCCCCGCTCCCCTCCCTTTTAGTCGCCTTCTACGACACGCAGGGAATACGTGGGAAGTATTCTTTCTCCCCTATATATATATATATATATATATATATATATATATATATATGTGTGTGTGTGTGTGTGTGTGTGTGTGTGTGTGTGTGTACAAGAGATAACACAATAGCCCACCAATGCGTCATGTTTCCCTTGGACGACACAAGAGCCGTCGTGAATACACTCGCTCCCTGGTTCAATAGGTCAGTTGGTGGAGCCACACATTCCTGGGGGCCAACTTGACTACACTTAAAAGTCGTGTTCTCAGTAATCACTGGCAGCGTGTGAGCAAGTTACCTTTACGTGGCTATCACCTGAACTTAACGGAGGCTTGGATAAAAGATACGGTATACGTCTCTCTCTCTCTCTCTCTCTCTCTCTCTCTCTCTCTCTCTCTCTCTCTCTCTCTCTCTCTCTCTCTTTCTTTACAACAGAGGTCACTTGTCTGAACCAGTCGTATTTTGACCGCTCAGATGGGCGCGGAGATAAAGTAAAAGATTGGGTTCTGTCACGAAATTATCCTCTCTCTCTCTCTCTCTCTCTCTCTCTCTATCTATCTATCTATCTGTCTATCTCTTCTCTCTCAGCTGAGAAGGAGTAGTCTGATGCTTCGGGCAAGACGAGCGAGCGGTGAGGGGCGGTGGGCGCTGGCACTGTGGGCTGGAGATCTCGTCGTCGCCGGCGGCAGGTTGCTGGGGCAGGCAGGTGACCCACCCTCCAGCCTGCACCATCCACGTGCGTCAAGCTTCGCCCAGATCGGCCGAGGCTCACGTGGCGTCATGGACGATAAAGGGCACTTGTCCTAGGGGAGAAACAGGGGACGAGAAATGGATTCAGAACGGACGGAGGAATGGGTGAACGAATGACGGACGAACGTCGCATGACTGGATCGTACTGAATGCGACCGGGTGAAAAATGAGGACAAGGTATGGCTAAACGGACGTTGGGACGAGTACGTAAGTACGCACGTACGGAGAAACGAAGGAAGACTGATGTACGAATGATGCACGAACGGGATATACGAATGGTGTACGAACGGGAAGGGATACTCTCGTAGGATAAGTTTTGCTGACTTCATCAGCTGAGTCATGATATGGTCATAAATAAGGTTAGCTGGCTCCCTCAGCTAAGCTGATGTTGTGTCCTCTACTACGAAAAAAGAAAAAAGAAAAAGAGGAACATTAGATACGCATTCTTGCACTCATCTCATCTGTAGAGAAGAGACGTATATGGTGGCACTGCTTACGGTGGCACTACCTGCTGACCATCTCGCCACTCTGCACCCTTGAGGAAACAAACAGGGAGGCATTGGGTACGTAAGAGAGAGAGAGAGAGAGAGAGAGAGAGAGAGAGAGAGAGAGAGAGAGAGAGAGAGAGAGAGAGAGAGAGCCGAGGAACCACCAACCTGTACCCACCACTGTGGCGATACTCGACACCACTAACTCACTCAGGGAGAAATGTCAGGCAGGTACGTGCCTGGACACACACACACACACACACACACACGGTGGGAAAAAAACCCACACTACACATTTCGTGTGTGGTTGTGTTGTGGGAACTTTCCTGAATGATCAGATGGTCGGTATACAAGGTTCTGTCTGGGACGGTCGGTGAAGACACTGGTCACGGATGTCTCTGACGAATTCTATTGTGCATCAATGCTGACATTGAACACGTTATCACACCAATATTAACACATTAGGATATATATATATATATATATATATATATATATATATATATATATATATATATATATATATATATATATATATATACTAGCCTGAGCCAGGTACCCATTTCATCGACCAACCCTTAGTGATGGATGAACAGATGGGTTGTCTATGGACCGACTACCGTAACCAGGATTCGAACCTATGCGCTCGACCCTGGGCGGCCCGAGAATACGTAATGGCAAGAGGTAAATCGCAAGTCAGGTGTGTGACACCTTTAATAAAGTATAGACATACAGACATACGTACACAGACAAAGAAACCCCCAACAAATAAACGGGAATAATACTAATTCCGTATGTTATGGCGTGGAGCCTTAAACACGAAGCGGATTACAAGCATCTGGTTCGACCTTAAGTTTCATGTTCGGTGCAGAAGCCGCTACATACGTCATTCACGATGCATCAATATGTGTGTCTCCTCAATTTCCACTGACGAAAGGTAAAACGTTCGGTACGTGAGGGAGGGAGGGAGTGACACAGTGAGTGAGTGGGTCATGCTTGATGAGGGGAGAAGCAGACGACCCGGTAGTGAGTGGGTCATGCTTGATGAGGGGAGAAGCAGACGACCCGGTAGTGAGTGGGTCGTGCTTGATGAGGGGAGAAGCAGACGACCCGGTAGTGAGTGGGTCATGCTTGATGAGGGGAGAAGCAGACGACCCGGTAGTGAGTGGGTCATGCTTGATGAGGGGAGAAGCAGACGACCCCGGTAGTGAGTGGGTCATGCTTGATGAGGGGAGAAGCAGCCAGACGACCCGGTAGTGAGTGGGTCATGCTTGATGAGGGGAGAAGCAGTCAGACGACCCGGTAGTGAGTGGGTCGTGCTTGATGAGGGGAGAAGCAGACGACCCCGGTAGTGAGTGGGTCATGCCTGATGAGGGGAGAAGCAGACGACCCCGGTAGTGAGTGGGTCATGCTTGATGAGGGGAGAAGCAGCCAGACGACCCGGTAGTGAGTGGGTCATGCCTGATGAGGGGAGAAGCAGCCAGACGACCCGGTAGTGAGTGGGTCATGCTTGATCAGGGGAGAAGCAGACGGACGACCCGGTCGAAGCAGACGGACGACCCGGTCGAAGCCTCCGCCGCCGCTGACCACCACCACCATCACACACTGTGTCGTCATGGCATTTAA
>NC_092281.1:18624718-18627218 GCF_036320965.1 Panulirus ornatus | reverse complement strand
CCTTTCCCGCATGTGGCATGTGTCGTTCAACACCTAAATGATGGGCACCTGAAAAACATTCTTCGTCCCTCGTTATCCCATTTCATATCAAACTCTTTATCTACTTAATAAAAAGAGATATACAATATATATATATATATATATTATATATATAATATATTATATATATTAAATATATATTATATTATATATATATGCAAAGATGTATCAATTCATCCATCACAATGTCCTCTACATCATTCGAATTCTGTCACGATCATCCTTTTCCATCCCTTTTCTACTCGTGAGTCAGATCAAGTCACGTCTAAATATCACCGTAAAGAAGCCAGGAAGGAACTCCCGGTTGGAGTTCGTAAAGTCGGTCCCATCGCGCCAAGGACCTGTCGCCACAAGATCTGTGCTCCTTAGCGAACAAGCTCAAGAAGCCAGCCACAAGAAGCCGAAGCAGCTGCTGCTCTGATGCTGCCCGGATATAAAGGCTGTGTCTAGAAGGCGGGGTACCAGGAGGAGACTTGTCGTAAAGGGGGGGCAGGTTCCATTGCGGTCTTTTACTCGCACACAGGACAGCACGCCCGCTCTCACTGGATCCTCCCTCCTCCTACCCCCGTTTGGTTGCCTCCAGAAGCTATGCTGTTTCCAGGCGCTCTGTTGGTGTTGCTAGGTGAGGCTTGCATGCACGAGACTGTGGTGCTTGCCGGGGGGAGGTCGGTAGTTGCTTGTCTCTTTACTGGTGTTGTTTTTATTTATGGACCGACAGAAGAAAATGACAAAAATTAAGGAAAAAAATTCCGTTGACATTTTCTGTAAATGAATTTTTAAAAAAAAGAAAAAAACCTTCCGTAGGTTTTATCGTTATGTGAGTAAATGACACAATGAATTCGTTTCGTCTCAACGCTGAGGAATCTGAGTCAGTGAGTAAAGTCACTTGGACGATAGTAAAGTGAAACTTTAGTAGCAAAAGAATACCTTGTTTGTTTTTAATATCTTCCACTGTATGGGTTTAATCATATCACGGATCTAGCTAAGTCTACCTCTATGAAACAGCTAAGTCTACCTCTAAGAAACAGCTAAGTCTACCTCTATGAAACAGCTAAGTCTCCTCTATGAAACAGCTAAGTCTACCTCTATGAAACAGCTAAGTCTACCTCTATGAAACAGCTAAGTCTACCTCTATGAAACAGCTAAGTCTACCTCTATGAAACAGCTAAGTCTACCTCTAAGAAACTGGGAGTCGTGTTTTAGATGTCGAAATTTCTTGTTCCCCCGAACAGTTGTTCCTTTTATACATAGGAAAAGATTGATCCGTCCTTGTCTGGAGTACAGCTCTCACATCTGTGGTGGTTCTAGCTCTGCATCCTTACTTCACAGAGTTGAGTCGAAGGCGGTCCGGCTATAACTCTTCCAGGATAACTTCACCATTTGGACCGATTGCCAACGCCGCAAGTTGGTTCGCTTTCCCACTTCTATAGGTATTACTTGGTGCACCGAGAGCGGGTGCTTGTATGCCCCCATCCCTAGCTAGACCATTTTTTTTTTTTTTTTTTTGGTCCCCGGTTTTCCCGCGTTTGCGAGGTTAGCGAAAGGGAAAACGGGGCAAAAGAAATGGCCCAACCCCCCCCCATACAATGTAAAAAACAAAACGTCCAAACACGAAAAATATACAAAACCTACACGCTTTCCATGGTTTACCCCAGACGCTTCACTTCCCTTTGTTCAATCCCTGACAGCAGTAAACCCCGGTTTTCCACATCCCCAATTCACTCTATTTTTGCCCTCCTTTCCCCCTCCTGTTTTTTTTCAGGCCCCGATCCAAAAATCTTTTTAACTCCATCTTTCCCCCTCCAATTTGGTCTCCCCTTTTCCGGTTCCCCCCACCCCCGACACATATATCCTCTTGGTAAATTCTTTCCTCACTCATTCTCCCCCATGTCCCCAAAACCATTTAAAAAACACCCTCTTCTGCTCTCTCAAACCACGTTTCTTTTTTTTTCCCCACACATCTCTCTTACCCTTACTTTAAACAAAACTCATCAAACCCCCTCACACCACACATTGCCCTAAAAACATCTCATTTCCAGCACATCCATCCTCCTGCGCACAACTCTATCCATAGCCCACGCCTCGCAACCATACAACATTGTTGGAACCACTATTCCTTCAAACATACCCATTTTTACTTTCCGAGATAATGTTCTCGACTTCCACACATTCTTCAAGGCTCCCAGGATTTTCGCCCCCTCCCCCACCCTATGATCCACTTCCGCTTCCATGGTTCCATCCGCTGCCAGATCCACTCCCAGATATCTAAAACACTTTACTTCCTCCAGTTTTTCTCCATTCAAACTTACCTCCCAATTGACTTGACCCTCAACCCTACTGTACCTAATAACCTTGCTCTTATTCACATTTACTCTTAACTTTCTTCTTTCACACACTTTACCAAACTCAGTCACCAGCTTCTGCAGTTTCTCACATGAATCAGCCACCAGCGCTGTATCAT
>NC_092281.1:18602218-18619718 GCF_036320965.1 Panulirus ornatus | reverse complement strand
AAACTGGGAGTCGTGTTTAGATGTCGAAATTTCTTGTTCCCCCGAACAGTTGTTCCTTTTATACATAGGATTGATCCGTCCTTGTCTGGAGTACAGCTCTCACATCTGTGGTGGTTCTAGCTCTGCATCCTTACTTCACAGAGTTGAGTCGAAGGCGGTCCGGCTTATAACTCTTCCAGGCTAACTCACATTTTGACCCGATTGCCCAACGCCGCAATGTTGGTTCGCTTTCCCACTTCTATAGGTATTACTTGATGCACCCGAGAGCGGGCTGCTTGTATGCCCCCCATCCCTAGCTAGACCAAGCGATACTCAGCAAGCTGCTGCTGCGTCGCGTGATCACGGTGTGGCAGTTGGCAGCTCAAGTGTGGGCCGTTTTGATAACTGTTCCCTTCCATGCACCACAAACCATGCTCCCATCTTTTATAGTCGCCTTCTACGACACGCAGGAAAAACGTGGGCAACATTCTTTCTCCCTATCCCCAAGGATATGTATATATATATATATATATATATATATATATATATATATATATATATATATATATATATATATATATATACACAGTACACTTTTCCATCAGTGAGAGCTGAGAGCTGTGAGATTTTTGAGCACACTAATACCCCTTTCCACACGCAAGGCTCTGGTGTATGTTGCTGGCTGAATGTGGACATCATGACATTCACAAAATGTTAACGTGAAGGCCAGAGTCACACTACGACTTGCTTTGTCCAAGATTGCACACACACACACACACACACACACACACACACACACACACACACACACACACACATATATATATATATATATATATATATATATATATATATATATATATATATATATATATATATATATATTTGGACCTTCGTGGTGTAGCGGTTAGCGTTGCTGACCATGACGCATTCACGGGCTGCCAGGGGTTCGAGTGCATAGGTTAGAATCCTGTTTCCGGGAGTCGTCCCGACAGTCAACCTTTATTGGGTTGGTCAATAAAAGGGGTACCTGGCTCAGGCTAGGATATATACCGTATGTGTATATAACGTTAATTGAGATGGCCATGATTAGTGTATCTGATTGCCCGTGTCGTCTCAGCTTTTATATATATATATTTTATTTTTTTTTATTATACTTTGTCGCTGTCTCCCGCGTTTGCGAGGTAGCGCAAGGAAACAGACGAAAGAAATGGCCCAACCCCCCCCCCCCCCATACACATGTATATACATACGTCCACACACGCAAATATACATACCTACACAGCTTTCCATGGTTTACCCCAGACGCTTCACATGCCTTGCTTCAATCCACTGACAGCACGTCAACCCCGGTATACCACATCGCTCCAATTCACTCTATTCCTTGCCCTCCTTTCACCCTCCTGCATGCTCAGGCCCCGATCACACAAAATCTTTTTCACTCCATCTTTCCACCTCCAATTTGGTCTCCCTCTTCTCCTTGTTCCCTCCACCTCCGACACATATATCCTCTTGGTCAATCTCTCCTCACTCATTCTCTCCATGTGCCCAAACCACTTCAAAACACCCTCTTCTGCTCTCTCAACCACGCTCTTTTTATTTCCACACATCTCTCTTACCCTTACGTTACTTACTCGATCAAACCACCTCACACCACACATTGTCCTCAAACATCTCATTTCCAGCACATCCATCCTCCTACGCACAAATCTATCCATAGCCCACGCCTCGCAACCATACAACATTGTTGGAACCACTATTCCTCAAACATACCCATTTTTGCTTTCCGAGATAATGTTCTCGACTTCCACACATTTTTCAAGGCTCCCAAGATTTTCGCCCCCTCCCCCACCCTATGATCCACTTCCGCTTCCATGGTTCCATCCGCTGACAGATCCACTCCCAGATATCTAAAACACTTCACTTCCTCCAGTTTTTCTCCATTCAAACTCACCTCCCAATTGACTTGACCCTCAACCCTACTGTACCTAATAACCTTGCTCTTATTCACATTTACTCTTAACTTTCTTCTTCCACACACTTTTCCAAACTCAGTCACCAGCTTCTGCAGTTTCTCACATGAATCAGCCACCAGCGCTGTATCATCAGCGAACAACAACTGACTCACTTCCCAAGCTCTCTCATCCCCAACAGACTTCATACTTGCCCCTCTTTCCAAAACTCTTGCATTTACCTCCCTAACAACCCCATCCATAAACAAATTAAACAACCATGGAGACATCACACACCCCTGCCGCAAACCTACATTCACTGAGAACCAATCACTTTCCTCTCTTCCTACACGTACACATGCCTTACATCCTCGATAAAAACTTTTCACCGCTTCTAACAACTTTCCTCCCACACCATATATTCTTAATACCTTCCACAGAGCATCTCTATCAACTATATCATATGCCTTCTCCAGATCCATAAATGCTACATACAAATCCATATATATATATATATATATATATATATATATATATATATATATATATATATATATATATATATATATATATACACATCCTTTGGTGTCACTAGATGCTGTCGTGAACATTCCTTTACGGGCCGTTTGAGCCCACTATCACCTCACACTGCCAGCATTACCTGTCATGTACATAATACGAAGTAAACACACACTACCCCCCCCCCCCCCCCCCCGCCTAACGTTCGCTTACCGTCATCTGCCGAGAGAGAGAGAGAGAGAGAGAGAGAGAGAGAGAGAGAGAGAGAGAGAGAGAGAGAGAGAGAGAGAGAGAGCGCTTGCCGGTTAACGACCCACTTATGATGAGTATAGGACAAAATACATTGCTACAGATATCCATCTGTACAATCTACCCCCCCCCCCCTCTTCCCTCTTTACAATCTAACCCCCTTCCCCCAGGGCATGAGAAAAGTTAATGACAACTTACCTCGGTGAAATCCAACCAAGGGATGGTCAATGAACGTTATCTAACCATGGATGGCTAAAGGTATGGAATCTAACTTGATGGTATTTACCCATGGAAGGTATAAATGAGGCGTGGAATTACCCGATCCACGTTTCTGGCGCGGGGAACGTATGTTCATGTTATCTGACCCAGGTTGGCTGGGGGTAGAGGAAGGGGAGGGGCTATAAACTAATATAATGTTAATGATATTCCTATGGTAATGTGGTGGGTGACAGAGGGTCATCGTTGAAATACACTCGAGATGATCATGATCTTAACTTCCATCTACTGGATACACTCCCGATGATCCCCTCTTCCCTCCTCCTCCTACTCCTCTTCCCTCCTCCTCCTTTCCCTCCTGTTCCTTCTCCTCCTCCCTTCTTCTTCTTTCCCTCCTCCTCCTCCTTCTTCTTTCCCTCCTCCTCCCTCCTCCTCCTCCTTCTTCTTTCCCTCCTCCTCCTCCTTCTCCTCCTCCTCTTCTCCTTTTACCAGCAACATCCGGCTGACATTCTGGGTATATGAATCGTTAAACATTCTCCCCCCCCCCTTTTTTTTTTTCGTCCGTCAGTGATAAATACTCCTCGTCAGCCGTCAGCAGTAGCCTTGTAAAATGTCAGTCATCTCACACACGGGATACGCCTTAACCTCCGCGGCCAACCTCACAACAGAGACCAGTGTATATAACACGGGGCAGGAAGATATATATACTACGTGAGGTATGTAAGTTACTGTGGTATCAGCTGGTGTGCTGGCTTCTTGCCGGTACACCAGCTGGTGTGGTGCTCATGTGGTGCCCCCCAGCGGTATACACCAGCTGGTGTGGTACACATGTGCTGCCCCCCAGCAGTATACACCAGCAGGTGTGGTACACATGTGGTGCTCCCTACCGGTACACCAGTAGGTGTGGTACACATGTGGTAAACCCTACTAGTACACCAGTTGATATGGTACACCTATGGTGCTCCCCACTGGTATACCAGCAGGTGTAGTACACATGTGTGGTAAACCCCGCTGGTACATCAGCTGATGTGGTACACATGTGGTGCTCCTCCCTACCGGTACACTCCTCCCTACCAGTACACCAGCTGTGGTACACATGTGGTGGTGTTCCATTCCCACTGGTTCGTGCAGCTCAATGCGGCGATACCCACGCAGGTGTGTGTGTGTGTGTGTGTGTGTGTGAGCCAAACCCAGTGGCCGGGCTCGACCAGCCTATAGCCTTCTGGGGATGAGGGAGACAATAGCCTTCATTTAGGGCGGATATGAGAAGCTTAAATCATATCAGATGGTCAGTGTGAGAGGCGTGTGGGGGTCAGGGAAGATGGAGTGAGCGGGGATTATATGGATGGAGGAGGAGGAGGAGTTGCCATCGATACACAGACCACATAGACCCAAGGTCCAAGCGAGGTGGTCAGGCCAAGGAGGAGAAGGAGGAAGAGGAGGAAGAGGGCGACGATAAAGACGATGACGACGACTATGAGGAAGATGAATATGACGACGAAGACGACTACGAAGACGACGAAGAGGACGACGAACACAGCAAACTGTCGACAAGTTTAACCCTGGATGAAGGCTATCGGTTCTGCCAGGAGGACGAGTTGTGAGCTGGTCCTATGATACATATATATATATATATATATATATATATATATATATATATATATATATATATATATATATATATATTATGCAAATTAAATCACTTTCACCTTTCAAAATGTCATCATGCAGGGTTCAATGAGATGTCACCTGCACGTACAACTCACGAGTATGTCATATGTGAACATATTCAATATATGCACGTCCCACTCTTCATATCTCTCTCTCTCTCTCTCTCTCTCTCTCTCTCTCTCTCTCTCTCTCTCTCTCTCTCTCTGAAAAGAAAAGGAAAACAATATGTATAAAAGAGGATTTGAAAGTGTGATTACCTCCTCTACTACATTGAACAAAGGCTATAGATACAGATGGCCCTAAGGGGCTGACAGCTTGTAAGGGCGCCGGTAATTATTCAGCGTAAATAAATGAACGCGGAAAAGCCGACCAAAATTGGCAGCTGTGGGGAATGTTATGGCCTGGAGTGTGACGCGTGGGGGATGCAGGGTGTGTGTGTGTGTGTGTGTGTGTGTGTGTGTGTGTGTGTGTGTGCAAAGGGAAGTAGGCACTAAACTAGGCTAGCTAAAGACCTGGTCATTATGGGTCCTGATGGACAAGAGGTGTTCCTACTTCCTTGGACGACCCCCTTCACCTTGTCCCACCCATGTACAACACACACACACACACACACACACCTCCCTCCCTTCCTCCACCCTGACCAGTGTTTAAAAAACGAGCTGGCTCATCGGCTTGCCTTGGATATGCCTGGCGGTGGTACCCCAGGCCGGTGGAGGGGTCGCAAATCCTCCTGCTGGCTGGTGGATCGGTGGAATAGTACATGTAGGTGTTGTTCTCCCTCTCTACTTCTTCACCTCTCATTTGAAGTCTGTCAGTTCAACCGCCTCGACAAGTCCCTGTCGCTCATAACACGAACCTGAGCTTGCTTTTGTCGACATACTGAGAGGCGTGTCGTTCTCACATCCTCTCCATGCACACCGGAGACTCGTATGAAGAAGACGTCATTACAATATCATCCCCTCAGAACGATGATCTTCGTCAGGACACAGTAATAGAGACGTGGGCATAAAGAATAACGAGACATGAAACGGGTCAAGGCTCTCACAAGGAGATATATGATTCTACTGCCACCACTAACAGTGTGAGTGATCCCAGACCATGGCTCAGACTTATACCATGTCACACAGACACACACACACACACACACACACACACACACACACACACACACACACACGGCGCTAACCTTAGGGTACAGTCTGAATTCCTGTACTACGAAAACACGTAAAACCAATCACGAACTTTCTTTTTAGCTGCAAAAAAATAAGAATTATGTTATGATATATATATATATATATATATATATATATATATATATATATATCGGGGCCTGAACATGCAGGAGGGTGAAAGGAGGGCAAGGAATAGAGTGAAATGGAGCGATGTGGTATACCGGGGTTGACGTGCTGTCAGTGGATTGAATCAAGGCATGTGAAGCGTCTGGGGTAAACCATGGAAAGCTGTGTAGGTATGTATATTTGCGTGTGTGGACGTATGTATATACATGTGTATGGGGGTAGGTTGGGCCATTTCTTTCGTCTGTTTCCTTGCGCTACCTCGCAAACGCGGGAGACAGCGGCAAAGCAAAAAAAAAAAAAAAAAAAAAAATATATATATATATATATATATATATATATATATATATATATATATATACTGTCAAACGACCTATCTGTACCAGGAACAGCCTGGAATCAGTGAACTATGATGCACAGAGGAGGTCATGGGGTGGCCCGACCCTGTGGGGAACACTGGTCACTGTCTACATCATATCGAACACAGTTTGACCATCCATTACACACACACACACACACACACACACACACACACACACACACACACATTCACGAACCTTCGACCCAGCCACGACTTGGCTACACAGGTCATCTTTCCCAAGTGTATAGTTTAAGAGAGATTGTCGTCTCTCTCTCTCTCTCTCTCTCTCTCTCTCTCTCTCTCTCTCTCTCTCTCTCTCTCTCTCTCTACCCGGAGAACATCATTGCCGCCTGCCTCCAAGCAAGGTGTGCGACAGCTATATAGATCTCGACGGTACGACCCCTTGAGCACGACGGTACGACCTTTCAAACACGACGGTACGACGATCCCTTGACCACCACGATACGACCTTTCAAACACGACGGTATGACCCCTTGAGCACGACGGTACGACTTTTCAAACACGACGGTACGACCTTTCAAACACGACGGTATGACCCCTTGAGCACGACGGTACGACCTTTCAAACACGATGGTGCGACGACCCCTTGGGCATGATGGCGTATACCCGAGACACGACCCTTAAGGATTATGACCACTATACTCAAGGGTCGTACGTGCCAAGTACCACCATACCGTCCGTACTGCTCCAGGAAAGAGGAGGGGAGGTGGGATCTAACCTCAAAGAATCTTCTATCAACATTCTTATGGATTCTCAGTCATCCCCAGGGAGAATATACATCTATACACACAGTATACTGCATAGTTACGTATTGATACTAGATGTTACGTAACGGGGTTATCATATATCTTCTACACAAGTCATCATATATGTTGGCGTTCGTGGGGGAGAGGTTACGATGCCCAACTTAACCAAAATAGGGGAACCCGTGTGTGCGTTCTACTGCAGTCTTCTGCGAAGGTGCGACACGCGCAAGGAACATAGTAAATGGGAGCCATGTGGTATGCAGTGGACGAGGTGCTGTCAGTTGGCACATTAGGAAAAGTCAGGAAAATCATGTTTTTTTTTATAAGTCCTGTTCATTCAAAACAGCAAGTGCATGAGGCATCCTCTCTATACGAGGCGTCCTGTTTATGTGAGGCGTCCTCTCTATATATGAGGCGTCCTCTCTATATATGAGGCGTCCTCTCTATATGAGGCGTCCTCTCTATATATGAGGCGTCCTCTTTATAAGAGGCGTCCCCTTTATATGCGGAGGCGTCCCCTTTATATGAGGCGTCCTCTCTATATATGGCGTCCTCTCTATAAGAGGCGTCCCCTTTCTATGAGGCGTCCTCTCTATATGAGGAGTCCTCTCTATATGAGGCGTCCCCTCTATATGAGGCGTCCCCTCTATATATGAGGCGTCCCCTCTATATATGAGGCGTCCCCTCTATATATATGAGGCGTCCCCTCTATATAAGGCGTCCTCTCTATATACAAGAAGCGTCTCCTTTATATGAGGCGTCCCTTCTATATGAGGCGTCCACAGTATACACGAGGCGTCCCCTTTATATGAGGCGTCCTCCTCTTTAAATGAGGCGGTCCTCCGTACATGAGGCATCGCCTTTGAATGACACAGTCCTCAACACTGTCGAACCAACAAAGAAGAGAATACATGAACCAATTCCTCGCAGAAATCACCTCAGTCGTATACATCTAGATAAGGCAAAATGCTCCTTTGTCTTTCTCAATCACCGCCAATAAACGGGTTTTAGGAGGATGACGTAATTACTTGGTTGTTGGAGGATGACGTAATTACTTGGTTGTTGGAGGATGACGTAATCACTTGGTTGTTGGAGGATGACGTAATTACTTGGTTGTTGGAGGATGACGTAATTACTTGGTTGTTGGAGGATGACGCAATTACTTGGTTGTTGGAGGATGACGTAATTACTTAGTTGTTGGAGGATCCATCCAACACGACGCAGACAGATGATCTTTTTTTACATACACATCCACGCGGATGTCCTGGAGTCATAATATTATGTCTCTTCTCTCAGGGTTCAATCTGAATTAATGTAATTCCAATCAGAATTAATGTAATTCCAATCAGAATTAATGTAATTCCAATCAGAATTAATGTAATTCACGACCAGTTTTTATCCACCCACTTCATTGTGTGCGACTCGATTCGCTAGATAAGAAATTCCACTGTATGTTAATACCATCAACATATCTCATTAACTGTTAAGGATCTCTCTCTCTCTCTCTCTCTCTCTCTCTCTCTCTCTCTCTCTCTCTCTCTCTCTCTCTCTCTCTCTCTCTCTCCCCCTGAAGGGCTTTGAGGAATTTCAGGCAATTTCCATACTTAACTACTCGGGCTACGAATTATACAATCATCTAGTTTAGGTGTGTGTGTGTGTGTGTGTGTGTGTGTGTGTGTGTGTGTGTGTGTGTGTGTGTGTGTGTGTGTGTGTGTGTGTCCCCTGTCCTTGAAGTAATAAGTAAAAAATAATAAATAAAATACCGAAGTACTTATACATATATATATATATATATATATATATATATATATATATATATATATATATATATATATATATATATATATTATCCCTGGGGATAGGGGATTAAGAATACTTCCCACGTATTCCCTGCGTGTCGTAGAAGGCGACTAAAAGGGGAGGGAGCGGGGGGCTGGAAATCCTCCCCTCTCTTTTTTTTTTTTTTTAATTTTCCAAAAGAAGGAACTGAGAATTGGGCCAGGTGAGGATATTCCAAAAAAGGCCCAGTCCTCTGTTCTTAACGCTACCTCGCTAATCCGGGAAATGGCGAATAGTTTGAAAGAAAGAAAAGATATATATATATATATATATATATATATATATATATATATATATATATATATATATATATATATATATTCAACAGCATCACACTGATCTCCTTTTCCTGTCTGTATCAGTGTTAATAAATGTGAACACATCAAGGATACACGTAAGATCCCCAGCTGGGGCGACAAGGGGCGAGGCATTACCCTCGCTACCAAGAGGTTCACCCACAACGGGAGAACAACACAAGGATATATATGGCCAGCAGGTTTACTTCGAAGACGTGGCAATATGTTCAATTGATTTCTCGCCGATGTGGGTGTTTCAAAATCTAGAATTTACGAGACGCAATTCTACTCTTTTTCTTCATTATCATTATCATTATTATTATCATTATTATCATTATTATTATTATTATTATTATTATCATTATTAATATTATTATCATTATTATCATTATTATTATTATTATCATTATTATTATTAGCATTATTATTATTATTATCATCATTATTATTATCATTATTATTATCATTATTATTATCATTCCAGCGTTGTGCGCAGAATCTACTCTGAAACACCCACCTAACCCTGAACTAGCAAGTCCCATATACTTTCCCGGGAAAACTTGGATCTTTACTCAATATTGAACGAGTGGTGCAAGATGGGAAAATAGAAAATTCTGCTGTACCGTGCCAAAGTTGAATCTAACCAAAGTTTCAGTTTGATGAAAAAAAGAAAAACGGAGAAGTTACTGTACACCCCTGAAGTTCTCATGCACTTCTGAAGTTACTGTGCACCCCTGAAATTACTGTACACTCCAGAAGTTACAGTGTACTTCTGAAGTTATTGTACACTCCTGAAGTTACAGTGTACTTCTAAAGTTATTGTACACTCCTGAAGTTATTGTACACTTCTGAAGTTACTGTGCACTCCTGAAGTTATTGTACTCTCCTGAAGTTATTGTACACTCCTGAAGTTATTGTACACTCCCGAAGGCATTGTACTCTCCTGAAGCTACTGTATACTCCTGAAGTTACTGTGCACTTCTGAAATTATTGTACACTCCTACAGTTATCGTACACTCCTGAAGTTACTGTGCACACTTCTGAAGTTACTGTACACTCTCATCCATCCTGAAGTGCCCACGAGTACACAGAGTGCACAAAAAGGTCCGGGAAAAACTGCCTCGCAGTGACCCCATCGCATCAGTAGTTAAATCGCGAATGAACCATAAACACAACGCAACGTTAACTGACCTCTTAAGTATCCGAGATGAAGCACCATTAAGTGTAAAGTACCCACACTTATAGCCCAGACGTAAAGTAGGAAATATCTCTAATAAAAAAAGAAAAAACTGATTCTATGACATCATTAAGTACACACTGCCGCGCGGGAGGAGGGTATGTGTGTGTGTGTGTGTGTGTGTGTGTGTGTGTGTGTGTGTGTGAGAGAGAGAGAGAGAGAGAGAGAGAGAGAGAGAGAGAGTAAGTCATTCTGACGGCATACGGTTAAACTCCCCAGACATATCTGTGGTTCGCTGCGCATGCGTCAAGAGGGACAGTAACTCGAACGCGTCTCCTAATCCAGTGAAGCGGGGTCGTATATTCTCTCTCTCTCTCTCTCTCTCTCTCTCTCTCTCTCTCTCTCTCTCTCTCTCTCTCTCTCTCTCTCTCCCCCCCCCCCCCCGGAGTGGGCCCATCATTAGGTATCATTTGCCGGAAATTTACTTACCTCTTGCCACAAGGCGCACGTCCTTGGTTGGGCACCTATGAGCAGGTGAAGTGAGGGAGGTGAAAACGCTTCATGCTCTAGTTCTCATAGGGGGATGGGGGGAGGGGGGGACGACCTGGGTCTGCTACCGTCCACAGAACCCGGGTTCTGCCATCAAGCTCAGTATCCGGGGTCTGCTACCCCGTACAGAACCCGGGGTCTGCTACTAAGCTCAGAATGAAAAATAAACAAAATAGATGTGCTTCTGACCTAATATTTTAGTAAATATCTATGTTTGTCTATGTGTGTGTGTGTGTGTGTGTGTGTGTGTGTGTGTGTGTGTGTGTGTGTGTGTGTGTGCCAACGTCTTATGTACAGAGTCGATCACCAAAATGAGTATTACGACCGGCTTCTGCTGTCGCAGTCCGTCAACAGGAGAAAATCGTGCGTGGAAAAAAGGAAAAATTACAACAGAAAGGCAACGCTGCAACGGATTCAACGGATGCACCAGTGACAAAGTGTCTTACGAGAGATTAGCGAATCCTTAAGGACTTTGTGCCCAACTGTGAGTTGTGATTCGCAGTGATTCAAACCCTATGAGCAAGCCTTTGATTCAAGCAAATCTACGTAGCTATCTTCCTTCTCGCTTACGAAGAAGACATCAAATATCTCTATATATTCTCCTTCCTATCGTCCACGCCGTTTCCCTACGTTGTGTGTCGCGAAGACAGAAGAATATTCCCCCAGGCAAATCCACGGGGCCGATCCCCGCAACGCCCGGCAGCCAGCGGTGGTCGAGACGTGGCACGGTGTATCGGCAACGATGTCGTCTACAGCGCACACGTAGAGTGATCACCAGATGTCCTTACTCCAGGAGACACGGAAAAATGTGATGAAAATTATCCGCCAGACGCGCTGGGAAATATGAAAGTACAGAAAACAGGAGAGTAGTAGAAAAAGGCAACAGAAAACAGGAGCCAAAGGATAAATACCATTATTGGTAAGTCAGACCGAAGCTTCGTGTGTCCTACGTGAATTACGATTGAAGTAATGGACAAAATTAATTACCATAATGATAAGAAGCCGTTAAGCAGAGATAATCTATCTCTGTGGCTAAATACAGACACTGGATAAGTATACATGCACAACCAGGACATATACAACCTGAACCAAGCGATAGCATCACGTGTCACAATCCTTCACAACCTTCCAGAAAAGTACATTCTCTTCGCGCTCGGCCCAACACCAATAACCCACAACCTCATCTGAACCGTATCATAATAAATCTCACTCGAACTCTCCTCCAGTCGACTGGTCTCCAACACCAACCCCCACCCCACGACCTCCCTCACACTTCCTGACCTCACACATGTAAAACTAGACTTCAAAGAGAGACGGAACGGCAAACCCTTCCCTTCCCTTCTCCACCCCACGTCTACAAAAACTTGACCCACTTGCTCCAGGAAATCGTCGTCCCCAACTCTTGCAGCTCAGAACTCCAGGAACTCTCCACCTCATGCTTGCAACGTTTCGCCTCTGTACCCGCGGTGTTGAAACTGCTCCCTCACCCAACAAAACATGCTCGATAGAGATGGATGGATGGATGGATGGATGGATTGGCCCTCCTGTTCTACGAGGAATTTCACCTCTCGTTATGAGTCTCGAGTCCTTCGCGCGATGTTCGGACTTCCATCATCTACCGTGCCATTCGCCAGCTCCAGGAAGCTCACGAGGATAATCCCGTCTGCCCACGGGACCAGCAGCAGCAGTCGCTTATCACATCTAGTCGGGAGATCTTGAAGTCTGAAACTTTCCTGTCATCTTGAGAGACTAAAAAGAAAATGATATACATTTCAGACACACGAGTTTCCCCAAGATCTGAGATCAGGTACAGAACGTCAAACTTCCGTCAAATGTTTCTCCTTTATCTCCCTTCTTGAATCTTTATTTCTCCAACCTCAGCACCAGCGGAGAAGTAGATGAATCGAACGTGTCTCTCTCCATCTTTATACACAGACTGCAGAGCCCTCGATAACCACAAGCCATTTTAACACATCCATTTCGAACACAACTGACAAGAAAACAACACTTTTCGTCCACTTTTCATGTCTTTTCAACAACACTTCAGCTCCGCCATCTACCATTATCAAGTTTTCTGGATAAACATAAATCAGAATCTCTCTTGGAATCAAAGCGTCTCTCAACTTGGTAATAACGCCTCTAGAAAAATGTGATCTGTGCTTGTCTATCTTTGAAACTATGGCCCGGCTACATACCATACCTTCTAAAATCAACATACGTTCATAACTGGAATCTCAGACCTCCTTATCCTGTTAAAGTACGACGGTACAACCCATGAGCATGACGGTACGACCCTTGAGCACGACGGTACGACCCTTGAGCACGACGGTGAGACCCTTGAGCACGACGGTGCGACCCTTGAGCATGACGGTACGACCCTTGAGAATACAGGTACGACCCTTGAACACGACGGCACGACCCTTGAGCATCAAGATGACCTTCGAACACGACGGCCCGACCCTTTTTAACTTGAACGGGCAATCATGCCCAAGGATAAGTATCGCCCTGATGAAGGATCCCACCGTCTTCCTAAAGGAGTTAATCCTTTCAGACAACATCCAACCGCAAAAGCTTTTTTTCTTTTTTTTTTTTTTTACCCACGAATCAGGTCTTCCTGCCTCACCGTCTGCCTCCTTGTATAGCATCCGTCTTTCAAGTCCCTCCCTCTTGCTACTTGTGATCCTCAAAACTCAATATCCATCACTCAGGTCTCAGCCCAGACAACTCCCAAGCCATTCCACATCTCGTCTCCAACGCCCTATTTATGGCCTATGAGTTGCACCTCTCGTTTCTCAGACTCCTCCCCTACCACCTGCATACTTCATCTTCCCTCCACATACATAACCTGCCGTTGTTCTCGTGGTCGTTTGCAACCTCCTCCTCCTCCTCCTCCTCCTCCTTCTACAGTGATAAGCGACAGATGCAGACGCATGAGACGGACGAACAACAGCAGAAAACAAGAGACTAGCGATGGCCCTACATGTTCCTGATCGCACGCTCTCTAAACCTCAAGGATTCCAAACCTTTACGACACACGCTCGTGTGATAACACCAACACCTTCCATACGACATGAGGCTAACCCGATCGTTTGCGCAATATCGAACGCACTCATGCGCATGTCTCTTGTTTCTGTGTGCTTTGTTTTTAACGTACAAAAAAAAAGATATGATTCCTCCTAGTACTGCTACCATGATTGTGAATGATAAAAGACGGTGCATTGTTAGAGATGAAATGGAACGTACAACCCAGTTAGATTTCTTGTTTACATAACAAGAAACGTATGAGGGGACTCTTCAATATTCTCATCATCATCGCGTTGTTAACATCACAATGTCAGCTACAGATGCGGTGAATGTGTATTTCACGGTAGTTGACACATGAAGAGAAAAGATTACCCAGCTATATACAACATCCCCCCTTAGAACATATTTCTAGTAATCAAGACCTGAAATATCTTCATTTGGGGATCACTACTCCTCCGTAAACGTCTTGTGAGAACCGTCAGACCTCAAGATGTACGGCACATCAGCCTCCTCCTGACGCGGGCCATCCATCATCACCAGGACATAGAGCCCTGGTGACAACAGACGGAGCCACCACCAACACCACTATGTCTACCAGAGCCTCTGCCATGAGCGTATGGTTACCGGGATGGAAGAAGGACACACACACACACACACACACACACACACACACACACACACACACACACACACACACAGGTTCGTCCCGCTAACACCAGTGGGTTCGAGGGAGTTATCGTGAAGGCGAAACTCCAGTGAGAGAGAGAGAGAGAGAGAGAGAGAGAGAGAGAGAGAGAGAGAGAGAGAGAGAGAGAGAGAGAGAGAGAGAGAGAGAGAGAGAGAGAGAGGAAAATAAACTATACCACCGTGCGTCCTGAAGCGTGAAGCTCATTCTGTTTCGCGCGCTACACTCGATCAGTCAGAGAAGCACCTTTGAGTGGGTCAAGGCGCTCCTCCCAGCGGGAGGCCGCCTCGCGCACACATACACACACCCATAAAACACGACGATAAAAAGATCTAGGTCAGAGATGGCATGGATAAACAAACAGACAACCAAGGAGGCAATCTTGGCCCCGTGTTCCGCAGGGAGAGACAACACATTTTCTTTCCTTTATTTCTAATTTGGTCATTTGGAAGAGGATGGATAGACGGGGTTCTTAGCAGAAGGCGAGACAGAGAGACGGAAGAGAACTGCAGTGTGTAAAGATGGTAGGATGTAGATCCGTTCAAGAGTGCGAGTGTCGTATGAAGTGTGCGAGTGTTGTATGAAGTGTGCGAGTGTTGTATGAATTGTGTGTCATGAGAAGTGTGTGTGTCGTATGAAGTATGTGAGTGTCTTATGAAGTGTGTGTGTCGTATGAAGTGTGTGTGTCTTATGAAGCGTGTGTGTCGTATGAAGTGAGTGTCTTATGAAGTGTGTGTGTGTGTGTGTGTGTGTGTGTGTGTGTGTGTGTGTGTGTGTGTGTGTGTGTGTCGTATGCAGTTTGCGAGTGTCGTATGAAGTGTGTGAGTGTCTTATGAAGCGTGTGTGTCGTATGAAGTTTGTGAGTGTCTTATGAAGTGTGTGTGTGTGTGTGTGTGTGTGTCGTATGAAGTTTGCGAGTGTCGTATGAAGTGTGTGAGTGTCGTATGAAGTGTGTGTGTGTGGTATGAAGTGTGAGTGTCGTATACCCAGAGTAACGTAAACCCTCGTCGTACCAGGTGCACGTACATCCCCCCCCACGCATGGGCTCGGCATTTACGACGGGGAATGGTCCCAATCGAGGCTCCTATCTCACTTACGATCATGGATACGACGTTTGAGGGGCCAATTATTTCTACATAATTCCAGGTTCGGTTGCAAGATCTGGGAGGGTGGAGAGGAGAGGAGGGGGAGGGTGTTCCTCTTCTTTACTAGTGTTGACATTCGTTGTATCATCGTATTTTATCGATTAGAAGTAAAAAAAAAGAAAAAAAGATACAAAAACTGAAGTGGGTGTAAAAGAAAGAAATATAAGAATGGAAGTGAATGTTGCCTCATATCTATCGCCGACCTTACGGTACATTCTATGTAAATCTATTTCGCAATCATTATGAAACTACAGACCTTTGGTAGCCACATGTTGCTCCATCGAGAACCGATATATGCACACATGAAATATCTGTTGCCCTCTGTGATTGTTTACGCTCGAGCGGGTGTTTCCGTGCTGGTCAAATTACCAGGCAACCGATGTTGCCAAACCATAATTACTATCAGATGTCAAGCGGCTAAGATCTACCTAGTTAAAGATGAATATCCGATGAGTTAAACACCCGTACATATTTCAAGCGTGAGAAAGGTTAACTGTGCGAGGGAGGAAAAGACTGTACTTAAGAACAGTAGATTGAAGGGAATGATCTGAGAGCCCACTGTGTCGTAGGAATACAAAAGGAACCATGATGTGTGTGTGTGTGCAGTAGGTCTCAAGGAAGGTGGAAGAGTGGAGAGATGGGATGTATATTCAAAGGAGGACTGACCGTGAAGGAGAGATAAAGACGACAGGAGGGTGTTAGGCGTGCAGGAGATAGAATGAATTGGAAGTATGTGGTATACAGGGGGCAACGTGCTATGAATGGGCCGAACCAGGGCATATGAAGTGGTCAAGGGAAAACATAAATAGGTCTGGAATATGACTCGACCAGATCTTGTCAAAACAAGGGAAAGTAACTTAAAAGACTCGTGCATATTGTGTCACTCGCTTTGTGTTTTTACTTTCTTTCTTTTCCATAAATCAAATAGCGAAAATAGAGGACAATGAGTTAAAGAAAAACACCAATTTCCATAAACACAGCGAATCTGATCATAAGATTTCTATCATAAAGCCATTCATTCAAAATTACTGATTGTAAATTATGACCATCAGAAGTTAAATGCACCATAAAACAAAGGTAAACAAAAAGTGCGTTAAGAAATAACAAAGTACAATAAGATCAGATAGCTTTATTATCTTCAGTATCTCTAACCAGAAATTCAAACGATAAGGATAAATGTATTAACTAACTCAGGCATCGACAATGTCTGGTACGATAGACAAAACAATAGATAACTCTTGTAAGATCTCTTCCCGGATCGGAGCACTGATAACCATCTTACGACTTGGTAAGAATCTTCCACGCGACGTAAAATGTCTTGCAAACTTACGAGTTCCTGAAGCTAAATAATATGACCCAGAAACACGAATCATTGTCCCATGTCCTCCTAACTTCATTGTAAAAACCTCTTTGAGAACCTTTTGAACACCAGTTTGTAAATCATGTAAACCTATTCTAAATACGAATGTTACTAAATCTAACGACGGATAAACTAAGCATCTATAATCTTGTGTAAACAAATACCTTGATAATGAGTCTAGTGATTCAAGAACGCTCACGCTACACGAATGAAGCATTCGCCACAAATTATCACTACTGTTGCTCCTCCTTATCTTATTGATGTTATCACTACCATCCTCTGCGAGGCGGGATCCAATGCTACGTATTCGTGAGGAGTATTTTCTTGTGTAATTCTAACCTCTTTAGGAAACCATGAGACGTGAAGACACTCATAAGTAATGAGGCTTCTACATCTCTTCAACTTTACTATAATGC
>NC_092281.1:18469718-18597218 GCF_036320965.1 Panulirus ornatus | reverse complement strand
TATTCTCCGGCAAAGATTTTACGACCCCTGAAGTACGACTGATAAACCTTTATGTATGATATGCTTGGCCGTCTGATCTGTCTGGCTCTTAGGAGCAAAATCAAAGGCCAGGCCATCATACCCGAGACCCATACCGTCGTGCTCAAGGGCCACATCGTCGTGCTAAACACGACAATCGTTAGTGCTCAGGCGTCACACCGTCGTGCTCAAATGTCAGTCCTTTGTGCTCAAAGGTCATACCGTTGTGCTCAAGGGTCGAACCGTTGTGCTCGGATGGTTCAACATTGGTCTTCTCAGCTCCTTATTTATCTCTCGTACGGCACGGGTCGCTCCCTCCACGAAACTCTAGCTGCTTCTTAATAATCTGAAAATCCTTTAATGTGAATCGCTCGTCACCCTATATATATATATATAAATTTTCTTTATTATCATTTTTCTCATCCTGGTTTATTCCGGTTCAAAAAAAATAATAATGAGTGCGACTCGTTGGACGACCTTAGCACAAGTGCCGAGTGTCACTTCCTGTCATTAACCACCACACCCCCCCCTCCCCCTCCTCCCCACCTCCACCCCCTCCCCCACCCCCTCCCCCAAACAGTGTCTCTCCCCTTTGTCATCTACTCCCCCCCTGGCCATTCGCTCCCTCCCACTCCCTCCCTTAACCCTACCCCAAGACCCCAACACACCCAGCGCCCCACCTCCACCCAGAGTGACACCCTCCTCCTCCTCCTCCTCCTCCTTGACACATGAGTCATTACGGACTGTTATCCTTGACCCCGGAAGACCCACCTTATGATTCCAGCCAAGAAGACAAGCGACGGGGGTTATTACAACCCAAAAGCGAGATGAAAAGTCGGATAAACGGAAATATAATCTGTTGTGTATTATAGACGAGGGGGGAGGAAAAAAATAAAAGTTAGGGAAAAGCCATTCTCTCGATACCAACTGGTGAAACGAACGTGATATTCAAATAAGATCAGGGCGTCATGAAATCGCATTCATATACTTGTGAGAGAGTGTGAACCCACACTGAGCTAGCACGATTCTTGTGCATGACGACGGTACGACCCTTGAGCATGACGGCGATACGATCCTTGAGCATGATGGTACGACCCTTGAACATGATGGTACGACCCTTGAGTATGATGGTACGACCAGTGAGCATGAGCATGACGGTACGACCCTTGAGCATGACGATGGTACGACCCTTGAGCATGACGGTACGACCGTTGAGCATGATGGTACGACCCTTGAGCATGACGGTACGACCAGTGAGCATGACGGTACGACCAGTGAGCATGACGGTACGACCCCTGAGCACTACAGCCCAATCCTTGAGCATGACGGTCCGATCCTTAAGCATAAGGGTACGACCCTTGACCATGACGGTACGACCCTTGAACACGATGGTGCAACCCTTGAGCATGAAGGCACATTCCTTGAAAATAACGATACGATCCTTGAGCATAAACAGTACGATCCTTAAGTATGACAGTGCGACCTCTAGATCCGATGGCTTAACCTCTGACCTGAACTTTTAAGGATCAAGTAGGCCAGAGGTTACGCCATCATACCCATGGGTCGTACCGCCGTGCTCAAGGGTCGTCCCGTCTTGCATGAGAGGCCAAGGACTTCATGGGCCTTTCTAGAGAGGAAGCCAGCCATGCAGTGTGGTCATGAGGAAACTGAACGATATAAGGACGCCAAGTTTACAAATAAAAACCCAAACGTGTCTCAGGTTCTTATGTTGCCATCAGCGCCTGAAGCTAACCTGACGTTCTTCCTGTGGAAGCTCTGAGAGAGAGAGAGAGAGAGAGAGAGAGAGAGAGAGAGAGAGAGAGAGAGAGAGAGAGAGAGAGAGAGAGAGAGAGAGCTCGTGGCTATCATCCTCCAGCGAAATAACAACTCTAGCCCAAGACTGACCCGGTCCCATGCACAATAGACAAACGATGCATAAAAAAAAGCCAACTACCCGTCGAGTTCCTTTACGAGAAAAGGAAAAAGAAAATACAAGCAAGTATGAGATGCGCTACTGGACTAACTAACCAGCCCCTTCCCCAGACGATACGTAACTTTCAATGAATGATAACTAACATTTACGAGATGATACCAAAAGCTCACGAAATGAGAAGTTGACGCTTCTCAGATGGCATGTAAGGTTCATAAAGATCAAAGACGTTGCCTGACATTAGACAAACAATTGCTGACACATCGTGATAACCAATATAATCAATAAGAGATTCCTAAGGGTAAAAAAAAAAAAAAAAGACAATAAACAAGGCATAAATCATAGCTTCAGACCACAACAAACGATAACTAACACCTGGTAGATGGTAAGCAAGGCCCACAAGGTATCATATTGAAGACCTGAGACCCTGGAAGTATGACAGAGGGCTTAGCATGCAATACCTGAATATATAGAGACAAAATATTTAAATGAAAGTCACATGATATCTACGGTTCAACATGTAATAACTTAGATCTTGCAGGTGATAACTAAGGATAACAAGGCCCCAGTAGGTTAATCGTAACGGAATGATAATGAAGGCTCCATAACCAAGGGTAATAACTAAGGTTTGGATTATGATGATAAAGGCTACACGCTGTTAATGGCCAAGAGATAATCAATGTGGCTTAAAAGAGAAAGGATAAATACGACCCAATAAAGATAATCAAGTGTTCAGAAATATATTACAAAGACTGATTATCTCTCAAACGTGACTAAAAACGACAAAGAACAAAAATAAATTGATAATTGTAGTTCCGTAAAGGCTAACTAAGGCTCTGTAAATGAAAAAAAAAATAAATGTCAGGTTCGCCAGAAGAGAAAGATAACGATAACCGATAACTGAGGTTCAAGAAGTAATGAAGAGGCTTCACAGATGGTAGGAACATTATCCCATTCCGTTGCAAGGCCTCAGCTACCAAGCCCAGCCTTTTTGTGCATCAGCTCACGCAGTACAAACAAACCCAGTGATTTAGTCATGTTTATATCACTACGCCGTCCAGATAGAAGCGATCCATTCGTGCTAATAACATGGTTTCGACATCCACTAACCGAGCCCACAACAATGGAGTTAGTGATTTCTATCATACCAGCTCCACTTCGCTGGCTACGGAACTCATCTCCAACAGAGGTCTCTGGCTACCCTTGGTCCAATTAGGAACTAGAGAGAACTTCATCTCCATTCACACAGTCGCATTTCCATAACGTTACCACTGTCAATTACGCTATGATATTTACGATGCTATAAGGGTTACACCGAAGAAACAAAAGGAAAACGATTAATTTTCTCCCACTTTTGTGACATCAGATATCAAAGTGATTCCAATGGAGTACCTCAAGGATGAACGAATGTTCTCCCACGGTTTTCCCATTGTGTTCATAAATGACCAGTTTCTGCCAGTAAGTAAATTTCGGTCTCTTTCCCCAGCGGCATGACTGTCAACGTCTCTAGTGTTCAGTCTTGGCCATTTCGTTACCTTCGTCTGTACACTAGATGGGCAAACTCCGTTCATTGTCTGAAATAAACGGGCCGTCCTGAATTTAAGAAAAAAACATCTTAACTGAGATTCCATGAAATGCAGGAATATGTGACTGACACTGACGTTTCCTCTGCTGGACAAGGCGTTTACCATGTCACTACCACCAAATTCTCCGGCTCACACACCAACGAGTCTCCAGGATGGAAGTGGCATTCCATGGACGTCATCAGGAAATGATAAGAACATGAGAGATAATGTCTGGCATTGATAAACTTCAGATTTAACAAGGGAATCACTTCATGTATTACTCGCGTGTTAATCAAAACCTGATTTACATCCGGAGTGGCGCTTCCACCATCTCAGTACAACATCCAGTTGTTCTGACCTTAAAGCGAGTCTTTCTGACAAATCGAAGTATGTACATCATACCTTCCGTTGTACACTCGCAGCCCTTATTCGGACAATGTCACCATCCCCTTACCCAGACTCAGGCATATGGAAATCTTAACCTCCCCTTTGTGTGTTTAAGATAGAATACGGAACTTGCTGGACTACCCCAGACCTAACAATGGAACGCTTAATCCCAAATATGTTGCAGGAACACAGAGCGTAGGAAGCACGGAAATCTTGCCTCGGATATACTCTCTACACAATCACCTCAAGGGTACCAGGTAGATACCCAACTCCAATTCCGTCTGTAAGAAATGTAGCCTTCACCACTAACCTAATCAAAGTCTTATTATCTAGTATGTCCGTATCTGTCTTATACACTTACCACGTCCCGTAGCACAGATTGCCATCTAAACCTGTCTTTACTAGTTTTTATAAAGAGATTGCTTTTATTCAGGTCGTCTCAAAAATGTTTCCCAGCATTCTGATACAAAAAAAAAGATACATAAGGCCAGTCACGTTTTCCCTGGGCCACTGTCGTTATGAGAGACTTTCCTCTTACAAAGAAATCTATAAGACCACGCTAACTCTACTCAAAGGCCAAATCATATCAGATATCAAACCTCTACCACCCTACTTCCATATACTTCAAACGACAAATGCCCCAAATCCAAACTTTAAAAAGAGTAGTAATTCCAAGGCCAGGCTATTGCACTACACGTCAGAGTATATTGTCTTGGTGGCCATTTAAGTATCGCTATTTTAACATCAGCTGAAAGATCACCCTTGTTTATTTCCTGGTGAACAATAGATCTGTAATGAAGTCACAGTGACACGACACAATTCCCTTTCGTCCGACGTAAGATGCTATTATTTCCACTAATTTGTCTTCCCAGATTAAAAGGACATTGTGTCTTTGTCTGTGGACACTGTCGTAACATACTGTGCGTTATAAACTGTACAATCTAGATCTGATATCTCACTCGACGAACGCCTAAATGAGGCAAGTATTTCCCATTTATCATTCACACCGGATCTCAATAGTCTATGTAATTACTTGACATCATTAGTCTATATGATTCTCTGACCAGATATAAACGTTCTTGAACACATTTTGTTCAAATGTACAAAGCTGTACGTCAAGAGCTATCACTTGGAGCAGTATGAAAAGTACTAAAATCGATATACATTAGTTCTACTTGGCGAAGGAACACCTCCCTATTGGAACACACTGCCTATGCTATGACGTACAGCTCCTGGTTACACTGTAGTGACCTTTGACTTAACCTCTAAGGATCAAGTTAAAGGTCACGCCATTACTACAATACACTATCTAATAACAACACAATCCACCACGTTATTGTCCAACGCGGTACGATTCAATGCGTCGCTATCCAACATTTCACTATCCAACACGCACTACCCAATGCACACCAGCCAAAGCCCACTACCATACTGGAGGTTGGTATAAAAAGCTGGATATTCAGGCTGGAATAACGGATAGATTCCGTCAACTGAGAAAAAAAAAATAACATCGTGAAAGGGAACAAAGGTAGCATGTCAGAAAAGCAATCTCGAAATAGGTTGGAGTCACCAGTGGCGTACCTAAGACTTGGCTAGGTCCTGCGACCATTGCCCTTGCCAGATGAACTGGACATACATCCGTATATGTTGCGGGTGATGCCAAGATCATAAGGAAAGAAAAGAGTGAGGGGAAGTGCGTCAAATCATAAGGGGACCAACACACACACACAAAAAGATGGTTTGATACATGGTTGATGAATCATCCTCAATAAATGCAAAGTAATGAATGAGTGGAAGACCCCACTCCGTTATGGCACCAACAGGTAATTATCCAACATACATTACCCAACACGACACACAAAACAACATTTTCTCGAAGAGCTCTCAGCTGCTAATCCACTGGACTCTGTGTCAAAGGAGAAGCTGAGTAGATAAGACATTACGTCCCGTCATGTGACCAAAACAAACACCACGTAGACCGCCCCGGCGCCCACCATACACGGCCAATAACACACGAGTTGGGATTAGTAACTTCACTGATAACGTAGCCTACAAAACCTACCGTTACTATGCGAATGACACATTCTTCTAGGAATAAGGACGATGAGATAAGAGCAAACAACATACACGAATAGCAGTACTTACCGGCTTCCCTTTATCTGGCCTCAGTTGTCCTCGTCACCTTACGACATAGAAAGAAACACGGACGCTAATCATTTGATCACTCAAAACGCAGAAAGACGCGCACTTCCATCGTTCAACATTGTTTCCGATCATACGTCATTCCATCTAAATCACCAGTTAAGCTCTACGACGCCGCTCTACCATTGAAGATCGAGTGGTTTTGTTCTGCTACGCTCGGGTAATGTTGAGGGTACACAGAGGTAAACATGGACCATGATCTACTCGGGTAATGTTGAGAGTACACAGAGGTAGACATGGACCATGATCTGGAGCAATATATATCACTGAACGATATTACACAAAGTGGTAGTTGGGTGAATTATGTATGTCAGGGTAAATGGGGGATAAACTACTTCAAAAGTGAGTAATACACCCGTAAAATATCAAAAAAAAAAAAATTTAAGAATCTCAGCTAATCACAGTTATAAGCTGTAATCATCGTAGAAACTTAAAGCAATGAATTCGTTCGCTGCAGCAGATCGCATGGCGTATTTTTAATTCCCATATTTTCCCTGATATACTATTATCGTCCTAATTAATATCATTTAAGAAACAATCATGTTCCAAATCACGTCTGAAACTGTTAATGTACTCTCTATAACACTACATATGTGCTGCAGAACAAACATACACTTAATACTCAAAGGTACTGGCGATGCGGAGCTCAACTGGACTTTTGCCATCACTTCGGTACACACTGGTGCTCCTGCTAGTTTATATGGTGTCGTCGAAATTTAATCTAGTGGAATATATTCACTACTGTCCCTCAAGTCTAAATAGGCAATTTGAACTCAGAGATAACGAAGTCTGGTAATAACGTTTTCGCGAATCACAAACGAGTACGAAATTTTCACCGCACAAGCACTCGGTAACTTTTGTAAACAGTGCACTAGGAACGGTCTGGATTGTATATCCGGATTCGAATTCGGAGCTTCAGTCTGAACATCCGTTACAAGCTACTGTTACGGGGAATCTGTGTCATATGCGTTGGTCCAAGAAATCTGAACCCAGATTTAGATCCCGAGCGAGCGGAGCAGAAAGTTTCTTTTGCAAAACTAAAGAATCTTGAAAACTTACAACTAAAGATATCTAATGGTTGATGGGTTCTGTAGAACATGTTCCTTGCCATCTCTGTGAACCTACGGGCACATTCCTGTACGATAGAGTAATGCAATTTACTTTAAAAAGTTTTACACGTAGGGCTTTACAAGTTAAAGTAGTAGTTTGTTCATACAGACTTACAGCTAAACTATCTTACGACCCTTGAGCACGAAGGCATGAACGTAGGTACGATGGTTTTGGTGGCGTGATCTTTGACCAAATTGAATTATGACAAGGTTTTTCTTTTTATTTCATACGATAACCCTAACCTGATTGAGAGAAATTGTTGATTACGTAAGGTATGCCTATCACCTGGGAATATCATCACATCTACAAAAAGGCTCATACATAATTACTGAACCACATAGTGAGAATGTGGACACCAAGATGATCCTGTAACTGAGAAACAAATACTATGAGAACCATCTAGATGACCTTATATGTCAACTTATTTAGCTGAGAAAGAGAATGTTAGCTGGTGATATGAATGCAGGCTTCAAGAATCTTGATCTAAATAGCTCCTTAAGACTAAGGTCTGTCTGCTTTCACCTGTAATGACAGATAAAGGTTGATAGACAAGCAATCTACTCTGATGGAAGGAAAGTTACTTTTTCCTCGACTGGACTGTTAACAAGTTGAATTATTTACCAGCAAAAAGGAGACGTTAACTGCGCCTTTATAGATATAGAAGATCGGAGGACTGTATAGTTATCTGGTTCATTCTCAGCTGACTCCACAATAAACTCCGTTTTCTAATCTCTTCTATTTAAAAAAAAAAATGGGAAGAACCTAAACGTGTGCTGCTGTTTGAATGACTTTTTTTAAAGTCCGCTCTCCCGCACTCTTCCCATATCCTCTCCCTTCACATCCATAGCAATAATGCCCCCGATTTCGTGACCCCCTTGGCTAACGTGCTCTCACAGCCCTTGACACTGACATTCATGAAAGGGTCGGATCGTAAAAACTAAGACCATCCTCGCTAAACGCTGACATCTTGAGCATGTATAGGGCCATATGGGGCGGGGGTGAAACAGAGAAGCCTTTATTGACGAGTGAGTAACTTCGTCACCTTCAAGAATTTGGTCACTACTGCTACCACATTCATTTCTCAGGAGTGTGGTTAATATCAAGGTTATGGGGACAGCTGTGGTTTCTCAAAGGCAAATGTGACTTTCACACACAGACACACACATTACACACACACACACACACACACACACACACACACACGTATATATATATATATATATATATATATATATATATATATATATATATATATATATATATATATATATATATATATATATATATACTGGGTGGTTAGGGAAGGGGGCTAAAGATTAGTATCTTGATCTTTCCCAAAACCCTTTATGTAAAGTGGGATGATACCACAGCCACACCTGCCTGACTCTATGTATATGAGGGTGTCGTGTACACGTGTGTCTCACTATCTTGAGGAAGTCACGAGTGTATTCAGCGTCGGGACTGGTCCGACGGTGACCCACTCAGATGAATACCAACATGGCGCCTGGGTGAATAGGGTCAAGGGGAGAGAGGCTCTCTCTCTCTCTCTCTCTCTCTCTCTCTCTCTCTCTCTCTCTCTCTCTCTCTCTCTCTCTCTCTCTCTCTCTCTCTCTCTCTCTCTCTCTGTATGTATATATATATATATATATATATATATATATATATATATATATATATATATATATATATATATATATATGAAATGAGGGTCATTTGGTATGTGATATCTCATAACCCTGAAGATTCTATGTACGGGGTCACGCCCTGAAGACCCTCTCCACGGGTCACGCCCTGAAGACCCTATGTACGGGTCACGCCCTGAAGACCCTCTCCACGGGTCACGTCCTGAAGACCCTATGTACGGGCCACATCTTACAGAATCTATGTACAGGTCACGCAACTCACACATGTCAACTCTTGGCTTGCTGCCTCCCTGGTTCTTCCCTGCTGGTCATCAGCCAGTGAGGTTAAGCTGATAGATCATTCCCAGGTGACCAGCCGCCACCTGAATCCCAGCTGGTTGTTGACTGGTTCCTCAGTAGAGTCCATGTGACCCCATCTGACCGGGGGTCGCCTCACTTCCTGTCAAGAGACACCACTTGGTTAAAAGGCATAGTCGATGAAAACTTCCAAAAGTAAAATGTCGATTTACTTGAAGCATAAAGTAAGTCATATTACCATCATGTAATCACAGTAGCCATCCATCCCTCTTCTCACAACCACGGGTGATTCTCATCACAGATAAAGCCACACACAAAAAAAAAGATGAAATAGTACCAGAAAAAAAATGAATAAATTTTTGTGGACACTCGTTTGCAACGCCTTGCTCAAAACCTGTTTAAAAGAGTCTCTTTATTTCTTTCCTTGTTGCTTCTGTGTATGTTGTGTTTCTTCTACATCAGACTAAGGGCATCTAAGCAAACACATTAAATTCAATCTTCCTCGATTACATTAATACATTTAATCATATCTTTCTCGATTACATGAATTCATGAATAAGGTAGGAGAGTGTGTGTGTGTGTGTGTGTGTGTGTGTGGGTGTGTTTCCCGTCGTTAGTTAGCCATACCACATCAAGTCGGGAGGCCAGGTCGGCATCACACAGTTAACAAGACATTTAACGAAGTCCTGGTGTCAATGAAATCGTCCATTACCAATGTCGTGAGAAGAACCTTGACCTCCCTGTGGCCTAAGACTCGATTTCATAGGCAGAATATTGTTGTCGTTCTTCCTCTGTTAACCTGACAAGATTCACAGGGAGGATAATTCGTGCCGAGTGGAGTGGAACTCTTCAAAGTGTGTCCCATCAACACGGTCAACACTACATGCATAACTGGACCGAGCGTTGGTCCTGGATATATTCGAGAGGCACGTGTTACCCACAACCTGGACGTGAACTTTGACCTCCCAGTGTTCGAGTTTTGTCTGGCAATTGTCTGACTGTAAAGATCAAGAACACTTTCTTAAACTTGTTTCCTAATGCCCTATATTCTTTCCTCTTCTTTCCTTACCACTTCTTCTTTTCCTTTGCTCTGCTCTATTTCTTCGTGATCATTATTCGACCTCATCCCTCGTTCTGTGGTTCTTCCAGCTGTAGAAGTTCTCCTACACTCCGCTTCCTGCCACACCTTAGCACACTGCTGCTCTATGAGTTTATGATGTCATTACCTTCTTCTGATTACCGCTTTGCAGCCGGTCTCCCATCACCTACCCTCTCAGCGAGCTCCCCTTGACCCTTCCAACCTAAAAATTTCCCCCTCTCTGCCTTCATCCTTCCCTAGGTCATTTTCTTTCCCCCTCAACCAACCAACCATCTCATCTCCCATTCCTCTAAAATAATCTTTGATTCTACCTTTACTCTCCTGCTCGTACCACACCTTCCACTCATTCTCTTCCCACACCCCCAAGCTGCAATGTACAGTAACACAAAGTTTTACCCAGAACAGCCAAGTTCATCTTATATAGGACGAGTCCAGAGTCAACCAACACAGGAGAGTGTCACCTTTCGGCATAAGTGAGGCTTATATGGTCATGTGGAACTGGACCCAATACAGCCCACCTGGGCCGTGTGTGGCCACATCTAACTTGGGCTTCCTCCATCCCACGTGTACTATCCAGTAAGGTCAGATCTCATTAATCCCCTTTGTGACCCGGAACACCCAAAGGAGTGAGGACCCTTAGGATCGTAACAGACCTGAGTACCATAGAGAGAGGATTAAGACGATGTGGTGAGCATTATATCCCATAAAGGTAGCGGGGGACAGTCTGGATCTAACCATACTAATAACACACAGGAAAAAAAAGAAACAGAATTTCTCAATGTCGTGTGCTGTTCAGGTGGTCAGTTTTCGCAACAAAAGGGCGCCCTGGATGATGACAATTGGGTTACGGTAACACAGAGTCTTTCGGGAAAATTACCGAGTCTGATCACCGAGTGTACGCGACGCTTATATTGCTCTCTCGGTGATGGGATTAGTCAGGATTTTGACCCTAAGTGTTTTATGCGTAACCTTCATCCATCTGTGTAGGTAGGGAATGCCCGCTACGACGAATGTATAACAACACACACGCGCGCAAAAACTGGACCATACCTGGCGGAGGGTGGGAAGTAGGGAGTCGTTTGATGGGGTATTTTTTTGGTGGCCTGGTTCTTCCCTCATGAGGAGGGGCGAGGGGGCCCGACCTTGGAGGTGTTGCGCACATAACCGCCAGGTGTTGGGGCACGAAAGGAAATGGAAAGTATTTGTTGATATGGTCCTTCCCTTCATGACATGGCTCTTCCTTGTCTGGCACGGTCCTTCCCCTGCCTGACATGGTCCTTCCCCTGTCTGATAGTGAGAGGACCATGTATACCTTGCCTGACAGGTACAGAGGGGGGCGACGTGCTGGTAGGAGACTGGAGCAGGACATATGAAACATCCGGGGTAAACCATGGAAAGGTCTGTGGTGCCTGGTTGTGGAGAGGGAGCTGTGGTTTCAGTGCATTACACATGACAGCTAGAGCATGGATGTGGGCGAATGAGGAATTTTTTTTTACGTTTGTTCTTCACGCTACCTCAACGCCGAAAACTGTGAAAAAGTAAAATGAAAGGATTTATATATTTATATATATATATATATATATATATATATATATATATATATATATATATATATATATATACATATACATATAATGGTACCAGCCTAAGCCAGGATCCATTCTATCAACCAACCCTGAGGAGAGAATGAACAACTGAGATTGGCTGTGGGCCAACTGCCGTGCTGAGTATTCGAACCCATTCAGGCCAGATTCCGGAAGGGCCCGAACAACACCAACTGCCACACCATGGAGGCTCGTGGTGTATGTGTGTGTGTGTGTGTGTGTGTGTACCCTCATAAACAATCCTAATAGCGTAGGAAGGTACTCTCGTGTCTTCAGGCAACACTTGACCTAGAAAAGTGCCACAAAAAATACAAAGTGGCCACGCGTCACCCTGTTGTCAAGAGGCTGGCTGCCGAGGGTGGAGGGTTGTGTGTGTGTGTGTGGCGGGAGAGGCGAGTGTGGCCAGGCGGGAGGAAGGTTATGAACCAGCGTGAGATGCCTACCTTTGCCTGTGTTTGGTATCATGGCCAAAAAGATACTATATCTCTTTTTGTTTTAGTTTTTTTTCGTCATATTTCCTCATTCCCTCACCAAAATTGTTACAACTGGACCAAAATTCTTTTATTCACGGACCGAATTTCATAAGATAAAAATTTATATTTCAGTTTCCTCAAATTTTTAGATTTCTGCTCTGAATATTCAAGATCAAAAGTGAATTGCCTTTTCTGATTTATATAGCTATATCGTATAACTTAGTTCCTGATTTATATAGCTATATAGTATACTTTACTTCCTGATTTATATAGATATATAGTATATCTTAGTTCCTGATTTATATAGCTACATAGTATACCTTAGTTCCTGATTTATACAGCTATATAGAATACTTTAGTTCCTGATCTATATAGCTATATAGAATACCTTAGTTCCTGATCTATATAGCTATATAGTATGCCTTAGTTCCTGATTTATATAGCTATATAGTATACCTTAGTTCTTGATTTATATAGCTATATAGTATACCAAAGTTCCTGATTTATATAGCTATATAGTATACCTTAATTCCTGATCTTTATAGCTGTATAGTATACCTTAGTTCCTGATTTATATAGCTATATAGTATACCTTAGTTCCTGATTTATATAGCTATATAGTATACCTTAGTTCCTGATTTATATAGCTATATAGTATACCTTAGTTCCTGATTTATATAGCTATATAGTATACATCAGTTCCTGACCTATATAGCTATATAGTGTACCTTAGTTCCTGATCTATATAGCTATATTGTATACCTTAGGGGACGTATACAAGGTTCCTTCCTTCTTCTACCTTACCATGTTACTCCCAGTGTCTAAACTACACCAGACCTGACCAGCCTCATCTTGGAAACATAACCCAACAAGTGCGTTGTATTGCACATTATTAACGTACTGTTCGTGAGGGACTACGTATCAGTTGTCGGTGCTGAAGTGTGTGGTTGATTCATCATGCATCTATGCACAATACAGGCAGCCAGCTAGCCACATAGATAGATAGACAGAAAGACATACAGACAGTTTGATAGACATATACACAGATCGACAGAAAAGACAGACAGACAAACAGATAGACATACTGGAAGATACATCTACGTAAGAATTTACTGCTCTGGGGAAGGAGAAAGAAGCAAATCATTCCGGCAAGACGAATATAGATAAACGAGGGCGTGGGGCCATGCGAGGCGGGGGCGCGGGGCGTGGGGCATGGCGAGAGCCAGCCAGCATCGGGCGGGCTGGACCAGGCCGGGGCAGAGAGAACCTGCCTGCCTGCACGGCCTTGACGAACTGCCCTGGCTGACGACCTCATCCTCCCCAGTGCTTCCCACAAGGACCCGAGCGTGGTACTGATCACACACACACACACACACACACACACACACGTCCTCTCTCTCTCTCTCTCTCTCTCTCTCTCTCTCTCTCTCTCTCTCTCTCTCTCTCTCTCTCTCTCTCTCTCTCTCTTGAATCTATTCCCTTGACGAGGAGGCCACCCCGCCCTTCCCTTCTCCTCTCCCCCTCTCGTTCCCGCCTTTCGGGAAGAATTCTTTTTTTTCCCCCATGCCTTCGGGATCTGTCCCGGGATCTGTCCTTCCAGTGGGATTCCATTCTTGAGGTTTCCGGGGGATAGGAGGCAGTAAAGTGATTCATATGGAGTGGGAGGCTGTGTAGAGGGTGGGGATGAAGGATGGTACGTAGGTGAAATGTGAAGTAGCTGGTGTGAGATGGTACGTAGGCGGTGCAGTGATGGTCCGTAGGTGGAGTAAGATGGTCCGTAGGTGATGGAGATGGTACGTAGGTGGAGTAAGATGGTCTGTAGGTGGTGGTTATGGTACGTAGGAGGTGGAGATGATACGTAGATGGTGGAGATGGTCCGCAGATGGAGTAAGATGGTCCGTAGGTGGTGGAGATGGCACGTAGGTGGAGTAAGATGGTCCGTAGGTGGAGTAAGATGGTCCGTAGGTGGTGGAGACGGTACATAGGTGGAGTAAGATGGTCCGTCCGTAAGTGGTGGAGATGGTACGCAGGTGGTGGTGGAGAATAGTAAGTAGATGTTGGAGACGGTCCGTCGATGGTAGAAGATGGTACGTAAGGAGGAGCGGACGGTTCACAGAGGTAGCGAAAGAAAGAGCACATTGGTTGGTGGATAACGGTGGGCAAGTGGTGGAGGATGATGGAGGATGATGCACCTGCGGTAGAATCAAGTTCAAGATAATTACCACACAAGTGTGTGTGTGTGTGGGGGGGGGGGGAGGATGTGTAAATAGTTGACCGGCAGTAAACAAAAACAAGACGCAGGATGGTACACAAGCTGGGGAAGATGGTGCAGGATGGTACCAGACATGGATCATAACACGGTACCAGACATGGATTATAACACGTTACCAGACATGAATCATAACACGTTACCAGACATGGATCATAACACTGTACCAGACATGGATCATAACACGTTACCAGACATGGATCATAACACGGTACCAGACATGGATCATAACATGGTACCAGACATGGATCATAACACGTTACCAAACATGGATCATAACACGGTACCAAACATGGATCATAACACGGTACCAGACATGGATCATAACATGGTACCAGACATGGATCATAACACGGTACCAGACATGGATCATAACACTGTACCAGACATGGATCATAACACGTTACCAGACATGGATCATAACATGGTACCAGACATGGATCATAACACGGTACCAGACATGGATCATAACACGTTACCAGACATGGATCATAACACGTTACCAACATGGATCATAACACGGTACCAAACATGGATTATAACACGTTACCAGACATGGATCATAACATGGTACCAGACATGGATCATAACATGGTACCAAATATGGATCATAACACGGTACCAGACATGGATCATAACAGTTACCAGACATGGATCATAACAATGGTACAGACATGGATCATAACACGGTACCAGACATGGATCATAACACGTACCAGACATGGATCATAACACGTACCAGACATGGATCATAACATGGTACCAGACATGGATCATAACACGGTACCAAACATGGATCATAACACGGTACCAGACATGGATCATAACACGGTACCAGACATGGATCATAACACGGTACCAGACATGGATTATAACACGGTACCAGACATGGATCATAACACGGTACCAGACATGGATTATAACACGGTACCAGACATGGATTATAACACGGTACAAGGACATGGATCATAACCGGCACTAGACATGATCATAACACGGTACCAAACATGGATCATAACACGGTACCAAACATGGATTATAACACGTTACCAAACATGGATCATAAAATGGTACCAGACATGGATTATAACACGTTACCAGACATGGATCACAACAAGGTACTAGACATGAATTATAACACGGTACCAGACATGGATTATAACACGGTACCAGACATGGATCATGACACGGCACTAGACATGGATCATAACACGGTACCAAACATGGATCATAACACGGTACCAAACATGGGTCATAAAACCGTACCAAACATGGATTATGACACGGTAACAGACATGGATCATAAAATTGTACCAAACATGGATTATACCACGGTACCAGACATGGATTATAACACGGTGCCAGAAATGGACCATGACACGGCACTAGACATGGATCATAACACGGTACCAGACATGGATTATAACACGGTACCAGACATGGATCATAACAAGGTACCAGACATGGATCATAACACCGTACCAAACATGGATCATAACACGGTACCAAACATGAATTATAACACGGTACCAAACATGGATCATAAAACGGTACCAAACATGGATTATGACACGGTAATAGACAAGGATCATAAAATGGTACCAGACATGGATTATAACGATACCAGACATGGATCATAACACGGTGCCAAACATGAATAATAACACGGTACCAGGCATGGATCGTAACACGGTACCAGGCATGGATCATAACACGGTGCCAGACATGAATAATAACACGGTACCACACATGGATCATAACACGGTACCAGACATGGATGACACCCCGGTTATAATACATGTAGAAACATAATGTTACAGTGTTTGAGCCACATTACATTCGCGTCGCGCTGTCCAACACCTCACAACAACACGAACGTAATTAGTGATAAACTCGTAATTAGCGATTAAGTATTCCCATTAGAGGGATAACTGTCAAGTGACAGTTAGGAATATAAATGAGGAACATTGTCTTGAGGGCTTAGTTTACAACAGGCATGATCCAGATTCATCAAAGTGCAATCTTCAAGAAATGACATTTCACATCAAGAGATGTTAGGGATGCGAATGAATACAACAATATGAATACAACACATGTGAATACAAACGAAAAGTTCCGATACTCGTGACTACATCATTCTGGCGAATACAAGACACACAAGAGTCAACACAAGCATGGAAGACTGAGAGGGGGGAGGTAATAAATACAGAAGGCAGCCCCACAGCTAAAGTTCATGTGACTCACTCCAAAGTAAAGTCACCATCAACTCGGTATTAAAAAAGAGATCATTGGAAAAATCCTCCGCCTCTTGGCCAATGCCCGACCAAATATCCAAAGATTCTATTCGACTTTTGGTCTTGGGTATTCGACGGCGAGGTTTACGATGTAGCCGAGCTTGAACCTGTAGCAGGCGATGCCGCTGCCGCTGCTGCTGCAGTAGCGGTAGAAGTCGACGGTATGGCATATCGTATCGATAGGCGGTTTCCCAACGGCCGGCGTGAGCGGTCGGGCGGGCGGGAAGTGACTCGAGCGGGAGGGAGGGAGGGAGGCGTGGCGGCCGCTGGACAAGTTCTTGTAAGACTCCCTCCCCCTCCGTCATGCTCCTACTGACACGATTGGAAACCGAGAGGGTATAAAAAAAAAAAAAAATATATATATATATATTTATATAATATCTGACCTTCACCTCTCTCTCTCTCTCTCTCTCTCTCTCTCTCTCTCTCTCTCTCTCTCTCTCTCTCTCTCTCTCTCTCTCTCATCGGAAATTCATCCATTTGTGGAAAGAGTGCCTGACACTATGCCTGGAAGCTTGTGTCGTCACAAGAAGAAAAAAAAAAAAGAAAAGAAAAGAAACTTAGACCAAATACGCTCAGATATGTGGAAGGAGAGAGAGAGAGAGAGAGAGAGAGAGAGAGAGAGAGAGAGAGAGAGAGAGAGAGAGAGAGAGAGAGAGAGATGGAGAGAGATAAGTGGGAGGAGAGGCTCAGGTGAGGGCCAGATGGGGCGTTCCTCAGGGGGGGTTTGACTCTCGGGCAAGGCCATGCTCCACGCTCGGGTATATATAGAGGCAGCCGAATCATGGGTCACCACAGTACGGTTCTTACCTGATACTCACCAACATCATGAGGGCTCTGGTAACTATCTCTGCTTCATATTGTTCCCCAAGTAGCGTCTCCCTCCTGCACACCTCACAACCTTTCCCTCCATCTCATGAATATTCTTCTTCTTTTTTTTTTTTAACAGTATCCCGATTTCGTCGGTTCAGCATCCATCCTGGACTTTGCACGATACGGACAATGTCACGTGCGTGTGACAAGTTACCTGTGTCAACGCATGTTTGAAAGGAAAATACAGTTTCATCTATTGAAGAAAATGTCGACGAGAACAGACCTTAATATTCACGTGAACTTAAAGTCTGTAACTGGTCTTTTGTTATGCGACCATGAACCGGTGTCGAGAGACGCATTTCAACCAAATTGATTCTCGTCATTCACGTTTGCATCATCTTTAACCAATGTAAAAAACAACAGTGCTAATCGCTATGTTACCTCGCGCGTGCGATAGTTTGATAGACGATCGTACAGCACTTTGCGTAATATGTACTAAGACGAATATCGTCCATATTCAATATTCATCCTAATTTAGAGTCATCACCATGTACCCTATTCATGTGTGCACTTTCAGAAAGTTCAAGGCTCTTATTGTTCATAGCCACAAGCTACCCAAGTGTGTGGTTACATCTCGCTATGTAGGTCTCTCCGTCTCCCTGGCCCTACCAGCTCGCTCACATATACTCCCTAATTCAAACTATATTCATCCATCCTTTCTTTATAGCTTAAGCCATCCCACCAACTCTAACGTTCAGTGCTATACCCGTTATTTCTTATCATTCAAACTCTAAACAACCTTTTTTTTTTTTGTCCCATCTTTTCACTCTACAATGCCCATCGAAAGAACATCCACCACATCCTATCTTTCTGTCAATTCGTCTTTCACAGACTCAGGTTCACATCACATACACGAAGGACAATTGTTCCTCCTTAAAACACTTGTAGGTCTTTAGACTTACCCGTTCATTCGTGGGTTCCCTCACGGTATCACCAATTTGACTGACTTTTGAAGATATTTGGCCCAGATACTCGAAATGCAGAATCTTCTCTTTTCCAAACTCTCACCATCAAACCGACTCGCTTAACAGAATCCAATGTCATATTCTTCCTAGCATGTATTTGTAATCTTGATTTCCATTTCCGAATCATATTACAAAGTCATTTTGTTCCAGTACAGTCTCACTCTTTAAGACAGGTTGCATGAAAACGTTCTCGCTGCTTCTCCCAGCCATTTTCGTTCTTGCTTATCACAGAAAACGCTCTCTGAAAACGACGTTTAAATAGCCAACGGTCACATTATAAAGTTAACACAATTAAACTGTCAATAAAAACTAAAATGTTTGTGCCATATAATTCTATATTTACTGTGTGTCAATGTTTCATATGTTATATAATGTACCGATTTACTGCACCCAGTGTTGTTTTAACCGAGAGAAACTCCCTTCAGGTTGTCTTGGCAGTGCTGGGTGTGTGCTCCGCTGTCCCCTTCATCGGTGACACCCCAGAGGTCGCGGCAGAGAAAGCGCGGTTCTTCAACGCTTACCGCGCTGCTCAGGCCGCCGCCCAGCCCCAGTACAATTACGCACCCCAGCAGGCCTACAGGCCCGCCCCAGTCCAGCCCAAATGGACCGGCCCCGTGGCTGCCACCATCCCCGCTGGCCTGCCAGGCTCCTCGTCTCAGGTTGCTGAAACTCCGGAGGTGATCAACGCCCGCAATCAGTTCTTCAACGCCTATAAAGCTCAGGTGGTTGCCACTGTCCCTCAGACCGGATCCCCTATCCAGTACCACGCCGCTCCCAGCCAGAGATACGCCCAAGCTCAGCCCAAGTGGACCGGCCCCGTAGCCGCCACCATCCCCGCTGGCCTTCCTGGATCCGCATCTCAGGTTGCCGACACCCCCGAGGTAGCGGCCGCCAAGCACGCCTTCTTCAGTACCTACCAGCAGCAGGCAGCAGCGGCAGCTCCTCCTTCACCAACCTACTACTGAACCGTACTGTGATCATTAGGTTATAATCAAAATTATATTGAACATTATTTGAAATATCTTATGTGAAATATACACCAAAATTTCGATTAATCTTAAGTTTCAATTTATCCTTTAGAATGGAGAAAGAAATGTATTTTCCACAATATGACATGACACTATACCACTGTGTATTATTGATACTAATTTGTGGCTTACAGTATAAGCAACACAAAATAATAACGTGTGTGTGTATGTGTGTGTGTGTGTGTGTGTGTGTGTGTGTGTGTGTGTGTGGGTGGGTGGGTGGGTGTGTGTGTGTGTACTTTTACATACATACACAAAAAAACGCCTGGCAGGTGTGCTTGTAAACGACACCCTGATCTTTGAGTTGACATTCTGAGTGGCACAGGTGGAGTGTGAGTTCTCAGACTGCCATGACTTGCACAGATTGTGTTTGTGTGTGTGTGTGTGTGTGTGTGTGTGTGTGTGTGTGTGTGTGTGTTCTCGAGGTGCCATTACTCGCTTGAACAGGTCGGCCCCTATGTAACTGTCAAGTGTACAGGTCCTTTCAGGTGGAGGTGTGTGTTGTATATATTGTGTGCACAACAAAAGAAAGTGAAGTCTGTTGGGGATGAGAGAGCTTGGGAAGTGAGTCAGTTGTTGTTCGCTGATGATACAGCGCTGGTGGCTGATTCATGTGAGAAACTGCAGAAGCTGGTGACTGAGTTTGGTAAAGTGTGTGAAAGAAGAAAGTTAAGAGTAAATGTGAATAAGAGCAAGGTTATTAGGTACAGTAGGGTTGAGGGTCAAGTCAATTGGGAGGTGAGTTTGAATGGAGAAAAACTGGAGGAAGTGAAGTGTTTTAGATATCTGGGAGTGGATCTGGCAGCGGATGGAACCATGGAAGCGGAAGTGGATCATAGGGTGGGGGAGGGGGCGAAAATTCTGGGAGCCTTGAAGAATGTGTGGAAGTCGAGAACATTATCTCGGAAAGCAAAAATGGGTATGTTTGAAGGAATAGTGGTTCCAACAATGTTGTATGGTTGCGAGGCGTGGGCTATGGATAGAGTTGTGCGCAGGAGGATGGATGTGCTGGAAATGAGATGTTTGAGGACAATGTGTGGTGTGAGGTGGTTTGATCGAGTAAGTAACGTAAGGGTAAGAGAGATGTGTGGAAATAAAAAGAGCGTGGTTGAGAGAGCAGAAGAGGGTGTTTTGAAATGGTTTGGGCACATGGAGAGAATGAGTGAGGAAAGATTGACCAAGAGGATATATGTGTCGGAGGTGGAGGGAACGAGGGGAAGAGGGAGACCAAATTGGAGGTGGAAAGATGGAGTGAAAAAGATTTTGTGTGATCGGGGCCTGAACATGCAGGAGGGTGAGAGGAGGGCAAGGAATAGAGTGAATTGGAGCGATGTGGTATACCGGGGTTGACGTGATGTCAGTGGATTGAATCGGGGCATGTGAAGCGTCTGGGGTAAACCATGGAAAGCTGTGTAGGTATGTATATTTGCGTGTGTGGACGTATGTATATACATGTGTATGGGGGTGGGTTGGGCCATTTCTTTCGTCTGTTTCCTTGCGCTACCTCGCAAACGCGGGAGACAGCGACAAAAAAAAAAATATCTATATATATATATATATATATATATATATATATGTATATATATATATATATATATATATATATATATAGAGAGAGAGAGAGAGAGAGAGAGAGAGAGAGAGAGAGAGAGAGAGAGAGAGAGAGAGAGAGAGAGAGAGAGAGAGAGAGAGAGAGAGAGAGAAGGGGACCAGGTGAGGATATTCCCTCAAAGGCCCAGTCCTCTGTTCTTAACGCTACCTCGCTAATGCGGGAAATGGCGAATAGTTTGAAAGAAAGAAATATATATATATATATATATATATATATATATATATATATATATATATATATATATATATATATATATATATATATATACATATCCCTGGGGATAGGGGAGAAAGAATACTTCCCACGTATTCCCTGCGTGTCGTAGAAGGCGACTAAAAGGGGAGGGAGCGGGGGGCTGGAAATCCTGCCCTTTTTTTTTTCTAAAAGAAGAAACAGAGAAGGGGGCCAGGTGAGGATATTCCCTCAAAGGCCCAGTCCTCTGTTCTTAACGCTACCTCTCTAACGCGGGACATGGCGAATGATAGTATGATGTAATATATATATATATATATATATATATATATATATATATATATATATATATATATATATATATATATATATATATGTCAAATTGTTGAGATGATACATAATGTTTTTGCTATTTTTAGGAATCTTTTAAATATTCTAATTCCTTTTCGCACTACAAGTCAATATATACAAGACACACTGTGCATGACCTGTACATATTGGCCCAGTGTAAGGGTGAAAAATATTGTCACAACTCCTTCACGACGTACGGGTATGTATCGCATGATAACAACGACTCTAGGTGACTTTAAGGCATTAGATATAAAGATGAATCCGCCTCATCGAAAGATGGAATCAACGTTCATGGTCAACGGTGACTGATGGTACATTAGAGTGTTATCTCTCGATAATCACACCTCACACGAGGCAAAAATCCCTCCGAAGTACTACCATACACTCGTACTCACACGAAGGCCGACCTGTGCCAGTAATGACACCCTGAGAACACACACACACCCGACCAGTGCCAGTAATGACACCCTGAGAACACACACACCCGACCAGTGCCAGTAATGACACCCTGAGAACACACACACACCCGACCAGTGCCAGTAATGACACCCTGAGAACACACACACACCCGACCAGTGCCAGTAATGACACCCTGAGAACACACACACATCCGACCTGTGCCAGTAATGACACCCTGAGAACACACACACCCGACCAGTGCCAGTAATGACACCCTGAGAACACACACACACCCGACCAGTGCCAGTAATGGCACCCTGAAAACGTTCTGTCATTGACGAGAGCCTGACCTAGACATGACGTACCGCATTTTCCCACAGACTCACACACTTGAACACGACCTTTAGGTTGTCAAAAACGGATCTAAGACGTGGACAGTGGACAGTTGTGTAGACGTGTGTAGAGGGCAGAACAAACAGATGACATAACAATGAAGTGAAGTTAGAGGGGTTAAAAAAGATGAAAAAAAAAAAAAATATCTTTTTTGTATAAAAGTATTGGATTGATGGACATAATGACTGAGGACATGGTTAATGCAGAACAAATGAATCTATGTCACAAACAAATGAATTAACACACACACACACACACACACACACACACACACACACACATATTCGCCGTTTCTCGCATTAGCGAGGTAGCGTCAAGAACAGAGGACTGAGCCTTAGAGGGAAAAGTCCTCACTTGGTTCCCTTCTATCTTCCTTCTTTTGGAAAAGTAAAAACAAGAGCGGAGGATTTCCAGCCCCCCTGCTCCCATCCCTTTTGGTCGCCTTCTGCGATACGCTGGGAATACGTGGGCAGCATTCTTTCTCCCCTATCCCAAGGGATATATATATATATATATATATAACACTATCCCGTATGCGCCTCGGAAGTTGAACCCAGGTCAGACACTCAATATCCGGGGAATGTAACCACTCGTCCATGACGGTACCAAAGCCTCTCATCTCAGATCATCTCTCGTCTACGAGATCCCTGACCACCTCTCGTGGCCTAATGGGTTTAAGGAGACGGTGCTCAAGCTGCGGAAACATTCTAATTCAATTCCCCAGCCACTATGGTGGTATATCTAATTCTATAGCATGATCCGTCGCATGAAATGGATGTGAATCATTCGTCTTATGCATCCACCGCCCCCGGATTCGAACCCGGGTCAAATAGACTCGACGGATCGGGGACTATAAGCACTCGCTGAGGCTCGTAGAGATGAGTGTTCTCCAACGATTCCATGTGAAAGAACACGTTAGAGACTTGCACATACCACCGTAGCGCCTAGAGGAAATTGACTTGGCGTATTTCTGCCTGCCTGGGAGTTGTCAGGTGTGTCTTAACTCCCCTTAGTATGTTCACAAGGAGGTAGCGAGGAACTTCATGGACCAACAGAAGACGATCCGAGATGAGAGACCTTTTGTACTGTCATGGCCGACGGTTTACACTCTCCGGCCGTCGAGTATTTGCACCGGGTTCGAATCTTGCGGGGTGAAGGGGGCATGAGAGTGAATGGTTTACATAGGTTTCATTTTAAAAGGCTGCTTGCAACTTCCTTCAGACCTAACTGGAGTTCTCTTTGTCCACTGCACGACTGGTTGAATCGAAACCTGATATAAGTAAATGCTTTCAGCGACTCAAATGAAAGCGCTTTAGGAAATGAAATGGCCTCTGTGTCGCTCACTCACTCACTCTGACCAGGTCAACATACGATGATGAATATGCAATTACCTTCAAACTAAAAGGCATATACTGATGGCAGAGTCGCTGAAAATGTTGAATATTTGGTAAGAGCTACATGCTATGTACCATACAACATCAAGCGTAACGTCTGAGCACTTTCCTCCTAACGACCCTGTGTCGTCTCCGGGTCTAACCGATCGTTTGCCGCCTCATCCCAGAGTAAATATATACCTGCAGTGATCGCCAAAAAAAAGGAGGCACTAAACCATGACAACCCAGAACATGGTAACTCAGATGTAAGATATTTGAGGATATTTGTCGTTCAACATTTCGTTTTCTCCCACTGGTTTTGGTCATACCTTTTTGCCTAACCTGACATGAACTACATCGTTCCATGGAACTCGTATGAACAGGGAAAAAGGTAAATAAATACCGAGAAAATGACAACAGGATGTATCCACTGAATGAAAGATAATCACTTAATTTCTTTTTTTTTATGATACTTGAGAAACAAAATAAATAAACCATCATGGGAGATGAGTAGATTAATCTTCGTGTGGAAGAGTTATATGATACTGACGATCATTGTATTGTCGTGCAGTGATGCAAGATCTACGTCAACGACATTGTTTGGTAAAAAAGTCAATTGCAAAACATGTTCGTGAAAGATGCGATGACTTGAATATAATTACAATTATTTAGTTTGTATAGTGGCCATCTGCGGGTAACTCTTAGAAGAAGAGGGAACGGGAGGGCTGGAAATCCTCCTCCCCTCTCGTTTTTAATTTTCCAAAAGATGGAACGGAGAAGGATGGTTGAGTGAGGATATTCCCTCTAAGGCTTAGTCCTGTTCTTATATATGTATATTCCCTACGAGAGCCACAGCCTTAATCAAAGTTACAAACACCAAATTCCGATTACAGATACAACTTTCAGTCCTTTGGATGAAACGCAGATTGCACCACCGTAGAATGATCGGAAACTCCCCTCCCCCTCCGCCAACGGATCGTTTGCCAGGTGCCTGAGGAAGAACTGAGGAGGACCTAGGAAAGACCTGTTTCGAACTTAGGGAGAGAGATGGATATGAGGAAGACCTAAAGACGATCTGAAAAAAAAAAAATACGGAAACCTGGGGAAAGACCTTGAGAAAGGCCTGGTAAGTATCTAGAAAAGACTTCGAGAAGACCTGGAGAAGACTCAACAAAGACCTGGGAGGAGCTTGGGAAGGCCTAGAGAAGACCAGTTTTGCGTATTTGAGTTCGTCATGGCCGAATTGTAACACCTAAAATCTGAGTGTACGTACACTAGGTAAGATCAGGAGCTCTTTTCATGCGCGTTGGCGTGCCGTAAGGTAACAGATCTGGTAACACTGCAATGAGAAGAGTTCCCAGGTGCGTTTTTCATAAACAAAAAACGAAACCTGTTGTAGAAAGGCGCAAAAAGAACGTGGTGTAACGGTTAGCGTTGCTGACTGTGACGAATTCACCCCCCCCCCACCCCCACCCCATCTCAGGATCGAGCGTACAGGGTCGAATCCTGGTTGCGGCAGTCGGTCCACAGCCAACCCATCTGTTCATCCATCCTTATAGGGTAGGTCGATGAAATGGGTAACTGGATTAGGCTAGGATATATATATATATATATATATATATATATATATATATATATATATATATATATATATATATATATCGTTAATGTGATGGCCTTGATTAGGGCCTCAGCTGCGCGTGCCGTCTCAGATAACAGAGAGAAAAAAACTGATCATGTTATGGAAGAGTAACTTCTGTATTAACACATAAATATAATAATTACGAACTCTGGAACATCACAACAACAGGGGGCATTGAGTCGCACCACACACACATGAATGACATGAAATGGACATTAGTTACTGTTTTTATCATAGTGATCATAATATATTGTTGTTGACATTGTGACTTTTTGTCGTATCATGTTTAAACCAGCAAGTTTACAATAATTTTTTAAGGGGATGAGAGGCGGAGGGGCAGGGGCAGAAGGAGAGACGGAGGTTGAGGCGGAGGAGAGGGGGATAGATGGTTGGAGGGAGGGAGAGAGGGAGGGAGGTGTCTTCGAGCCTGTTGTCACGACCTTGAACCAGATGTTATTTACGTCGCTCGCCATCACTGAAAGCATGGCTCAGCACCAGATTATAACCCGAAGGTGCCTCACCTGCTCACATTGCACAAGAACTGGGGTATATGTTATACCAGGCTACAGTAAATAAGTGGTGGAGAAGCTGGAGGAATGATGGTAAGCTGTGCCGCACATCTTCCAAGGAGCGGTTGACCCAGAAAAACTACACCGAGAGACGAACGAAGGATTTGTATCCAACAGGCAATAAGGTACTCCAATCTATCAACGCTGTCGTCATCAGAGAACAACTCAGTCTACAAGTACCGCGTCATACAGTCCGACGACGTCTGAGTGAAGGGCGGCATTTACCACCGGATCCTCGCGAAGACAGACGAGTTAACAGAGCAGCATCGTAACGTTCGTCTGGCATTCGCTCAAGAGAGACGTCAACAAGACGTTAGATTTCTGGGCGGGGGGTTATCTTTGTCGACGAAAAGACATCTTCCTCAAGCACCCACAGCCAACTCTACCCAAGACATCTACGAAGTTGCCAGAAGCGGCCACATAACGGTCAACGTGCGGGTTTGGGATAGATCTGTTTGGTGTGGGTCAACTGGCCCCTCGCCATCCATGGTTGTGTCACCATAAAAAAAGAAATATCTCGAAATACTGGACGAGGTGATGGTGCCTCCAGCTCCAACTTTGGCTCGACCTTTCACTGAAAGGATTTTCTTCATGCATTATGTAATAGAAAATGCAGACTAATTAATATTCATTAAATGAGTTTGATTTGCATAATGACTCACTACTTCCATTGAAATGAATTATATAAAGGATTTCATTGTCTATTTACCTACCTATCTGCCTAGATATTCGACCTATCTGCTTGTCAGTATCGACCTGTCTATATCAATCAGATGTAAACTAAACCCCGATGTTCCTTTTTTTTTTCATCTGGACAACTGCCCTGCCCATACTGCAAGGATTATCCGGCAATGATTTGCAGAACACAGGGGCAATGGTCGGCTGGAGTAGCCTAGTCAAGGTTGTGACATAAATCCAGTCGAGAACTGCTGGGGGAAAAAAAGATATCGTCCGGTCGCGGGAACAAGAGGCAAGAAAGAACAACACATCAGCTTCAGCACACGGAAGAAGAGTGGGAGATTTCCAGGAAAAAGGAGCAAGTTGTATATACCACGGTGGCTTCCGTCCCAGATCGCTTGCGAGAAGTTCATCGAAAACGAGGATGGCTAGTCTAAGTTACTGACGGTTAATTGTGATAACCAACCTGTCCATCTTCTGTATTGTTATCCATTTCACATCCAGATTTGAGAGTATATCGTTTGTTTGTTACAGAAAATATTTTTGCTGTTTTTATATGGCTATCAGTAAATACAGTTATGTCTAACAAGTCGTTCTTGCCTACTGAGCAGCAGATCATTTTTTTTCAGTAAGGTGGTGCTAGGTGGACGACGGGATGAAGGCAGCGGAATGAGTCTGAAACTATTTACAATTATTTACAATTCAAATCGGGTAAGAACCACATGAAACAAAATAATTATGAATAATCTCTTTCTCTGTCACAGTTCCCATGTTAATATTGCAAAGTAGCAATTAACATTAACAGTCCAATGAAAAAATAAAAAGGAAACTGAGAAGGAGTGGGAGGAGGAAGTGTGTGTGGGTGTGGGTAGGTGGGTGTGTGTGGTTGGAGGGTCCAGGGGCTACGAGAGCGAGTACAATATGAAGGAACCACGGGTGAGCAAAGTGCTATGTGACGTTAACACCAATACCTAGAGCACGAGAATAACATGATGCTACTTTTTTCTACTCTGATGGATGCTGCCATACAAACGCTGTTGCGCAAAAATATGTAAATAGATAAAACGTTGAAGATTTCTATAACCGCAATAAACAAGCACACCATATGCTTCGCCGCCACACTCACCCTTTCCCTTCCCTCTTCCACCCTCCCACTTCTGTCCCCCTCCCTACCTCCTACAATCTCCCTCCTCACCAAGCCTTCCATACCCTAGAAAGATAACAGATAACTTACTGGTTTAAACTTGATATGGCAAAAATCACAATTATCAACATCAACAGTAAAATAATAGCCAGTGTCCATTTCGTCCGTCACTCATGCGTTGGCTGTGTGTGTGTGTGTGTGTATATTCGCAAGACTACCCCTGGTTGGGGGATCTTGTATACGACAGGTAGCTCACAGGAGTTAAATTTTAAGCACAATTCTCCCTCACTGACCAAACCAGTGTTCTACTGCTTTGTCAGCCTAGACTTGACCAGTCGGTAATATTGTCAAGTAAACCGACCGGATAAATGAATTAAACACGATAACGCCCGATAACTGATCTATCGTACAGATAGGTTGACATGGAGTAATTAATGTGTATTTTTGATGTTTTGGTTCATGACCAAAGACATATGTCAACCATTTTCGTTTAAATTATCAACTAGATTTATGATTCTTTTAAGATTGAATGTTTATAAAACTTCCTGTTAAGAAATTCGAGTTTTCAAGCATTATGGAAAGTGATTTGTAGAAGGTTTGAGAAAACGGGAATTCGTCAATGAAAATGAAAGAAGTCAGTTGGGCATACCTTCAGATACGATTATGGTTTTTATGCTTTCCCTCTACATATGCTTTTAACATTAAATATATATATATATATATATATATATATATATATATATATATATATATATATATATATATATATATATATATATATATACATATATATATATATATATATATATATATATATATATATATATATATATATATATATAAGTCCCTGAAGCCTTATATTGAGGTAACTGTTTAAGATATGGTTCTATTTCCAAGGCCACATATGCAGCGAGGGTGGGTATAGTCTTACATACACAAAAAAAAAATTCTTAAATATCTAACGGTGTTTTTAATTTTCCTTCGACTAGTGGTTATAACTTGAGGCTGACGGCCTTAAATTCCCTGGAAGGCTAGTCGCCAGGCCTAAAGGCCAAACAATCAACTAGCCACATCGACCTTCTGTAAGTGCGTGGAAGAACACAAACACACATACTCTCTCTCTCTCTCTCTCTCTCTCTCTCTCTCTCTCTCTCTCTCTCTCTCTCTCTCTCTCTCTCTCTCTCTCTCTCTCCATTTGCGAGATGCAGTGACCAAAGGAAAAATGGCATGAAATCTAACAACACTCATTCCAAAAGGGGATTGGAAGAAGCGCATCAACTGTATAAGAATGAGTGGGTGGACGAACGGAACGAGGTGACTGGAGACATAGGCAATGCAGGTAGGTAGCATACAGAAACTCATGGAGCGCGCTCCCCCACGAGTGTTAAAACTCCCACCCCATTCAGTTCAAATTAGCTCGTACACACAGGGGAAGTTATGGTGAAATCAAAATCATAAATTCGCACAAGCAGCAGGATTTCATCATCACACATATATTTCGATAACTTACACCAACAGTAAACGTATCACGTTAATGATGACCATGCATTCAAAAGCAGGTGAGATGGGTTCTAACTTTGGGGGAGCGATGACACAGAAATCACCGTACGGGAAGTCATATATGTGGGAGATAGATACTAGTTTTCACTGAATGTGAACTACAGGTGTACCACGGATGCCATCTGGGGGGACGCTGTTCAGTAACGGAAAATGGGATGTATGTGATTATTACACGAAAGTGCACTTGGGAAAAACTTATCGTGTTTCATTTTCCCCGTGGATTCATAGGAATATATATATATATATATATATATATATATCTTTCTTTCTTTCATACTATTCGCCATTTCCCGCATTAGCGAGGTAGCGTTGAGAACAGAGGACTGGGCCATTGAGGGAATATCCTCACCTGGGCCCCTTCTCTGTTCCCTCTTTTGGAAAATTAAAAAAAAAAAAAAAAAAAAAAAAAAAAAGTGAGAGGGGAGGATTTCCAGCCCCCCGCTCCCTCCCCTTTTAGTCGCCTTCTACGACACGCAGGGAATACGTGGGAAGTATTCTTTCTCCCCTATCCCCAGGGATATATATATATATATATATATATATATATATATATATATATATATATATATATATATATATATATTACTGGAATCTCTAATAATTCAATTGTTGGTTTTGTTGTTGCAAATTGGTAACGTCCCTGCAAGGCATATTCTACTGAAGAACAGCTTTGAAAAACTGTCGAAGTGAATTTACATTCTGAATCTACAACAAACAGTATACGTCCCTACTAACTCAGAAAGCTTCAGACGCTGTATTGACTTCAATAAATCGAGATGGTTTACAATTTTTATTGCACCGGTACACGGTATATTATTTTTCTAAAAAAATTAAGAAATGCAAAACCATATTCAAATTTCATAATATTAGTTAAATTTGCTTTTGGACATGATATAACTGACCAGCAAATTTCCTTCAGAAATGGAAATAATCTATTCTCAAACACTGGTGGAAACAGTCTTCATCAGGTCTCTGATTATCTAAATGAACTATATAATCATCTACCTCTAAAGTTTGAGATAGGAATAAGCTACGTCAAATATAACCAAAATCTAGTGCTTGTCCTTAGGATTAAACCCTTCGTGCAACGAGTTATCTAACTGTTAAGAGAATCTGGGATCACATGAGGTGTGGGCTGGATCACAGAATCAAGGTTCTTTGACCTTTGGAATGAAGAAGGTCTGAGAGTATTTATAAAGACCACCAAGACTAGGACACCTTCACATTTGCCATTTTAACATGATAATGAGGAAAAACAAATGTATATATATACATACATATATATATATATATATATATATATATATATATATATATATATATATATATATATATATATATATATATATATATATATATAGCGGTATTGTCAGAATCAATTCTTAAGCCTCCTATCCCATAAACCTTATGACATGATTAATCGGGAAAACATGACAAGAGTCAATATCCACGCTTTGCTTGCGATACAAATGGATGAGTCCCGCAAACCCTGGCTACACAAGAACTTATTCATCCGGATGGTGGCGCCGTCGATCGACCTACAGCGGTTAACTCGCTAAGCAAGGCAGGAGGCACCAGGTGGCCTTGTTGGAGGAGGTTCGGGTATAAATGTAAGCCACAGGCACACACTCAGCATAGTACGGTTCCCTGCACTCACACACCATCATCATGAGGGCTCTGGTAATTATTATACTGTTGTCTCCCTTGAGGAAGAGCGTTCAGTGTTGTGAAAATACTTTTCATTTGCAATATATCTCTTGTGGCCCAGTTTTAGTGTGAGCGATTAACTTATCGACTAGCCCCTTGGGAAAATGAGCAGCTAAGTTGATTGCGGACCGACTCACGCGAACAGGATTCGAATCTATGCGGGCTCGATCCTGGACGGCCAGTGAACACGTCAATTTCTTGAATACTGAGATATGATACAAACATCGTCTACGAACACATTATAGATATTTCTCTATAAGAGGAAAAACTAAAAGTTATCTCTATCCTCCAGGTTGTCTTGGCAGTGCTGGGTTTGTGCTCGGCTGCCCAGGTCAAATGGACTGGTCCCTTCGCCGCCGACCTCCCCGCCAGCGTACCTGGAGCCCCACCTCAGGTACCCGACACTGCTGACGTAACGGCCGCACGAAATCAGTTCTTCAGCACCTACAAAGCTCAGGTGGCTGCCACTGCTCCCAAAGCCGTCATCCCTGCCGTATTCCACGTCGTCCCCCCACCGCCCAAATGGACTGGACCCTTCGCCGCCACCATCCCCGCCGGCTTACCTGGATCCTTACCTCAGGTTCCCGACACTGCCGATGTGGCGGCCGCCAAGCAGGTATTCTTCAACACCTACAAACTGCAGGAAGCAGCGGTAGCACCACCATCACCTGCCGTCTAAATGAACCGTACTGTCAAACTTAGGTTACAAAATCTATGTAGAAAACTATCAAAAATCTTGTAGAATATACTTTAGATTTCCATGATATCCAAAAGTTTTAATCCACCTTTAAGAACTAAGAAATAAGATGACACGATGCACAACACTGATACCATTGTCACTTGTGGGCTGCTGAAACCCAAGAGTAATATATGGTCAGAGATTGGCTAGGCTTTATCCTGACATGGCACCTTGTCCTTAGACTGTCCACATCCCCTCTTCCTCCCTTCATCCCTTCTGTCATTGGTGGGTTAATTGGGCTTTAGGCTTATCCACTGCCACGCTTATTAAGGCCTTCCTGTATACAAGCATAGCCTCCAGCTGAATTTACTTGAACTTATGAATTCCCTGTGAATCTTCGAATAAATTTTCAAGCGAAATATACATTTACGCTGCATGTTATGGCCCTCCAGGTCACGTTGGCTGGACATAAAGCTATGAGTATGTCTTCATCACTGACCTAAGGAAGGGCTTTGACGAGTTAAAGAATTCAGAAAGACTTTGCGAGTAATGATCAGTTCTTCAACGCCTATAAAGCTCAGGTGGTTGCCACTGTCCCTCAGACCGGATCCCCTATCCAGTACCATGCCGCTCCCAGCCAGAGATACGCCCAAGCTCAGCCCAAGTGGACCGGCCCCGTAGCCGCCACCATCCCCGCTGGCCTTCCTGGATCCGCATCTCAGGTTGCCGACACCCCCGAGGTAGCGGCCGCCAAGCACGCCTTCTTCAGTACCTACCAGCAGCAAGCAGTAGCGGCAGCTCCTCCGTCACCAACCTACTACTGAACCGTACTGTGATCATTAGGTTATAATCAAAATTATATTGAGAATCATTTGAAATATGTGAAATATTTGAATCTCAATAAATCTTAAGTTTCAATATAATTTAGAATACGTAAGAAAATAATATATCCAGAAATGTATGACACTATATACCACTGTATACCATAATTATCTGTGGATTACAATAATCTCAATATGTACATTGCAAAGCGGGCGCGCGCTCATGTGTGTGTGTGTGTGTGTGTGTGTGTGTGTGTGTGTGTGTGTAAATTTGCAAGTATACCTCTGGTTGGGGCTCTTGTATGAATGTGCTCATCCCTACATCACTCTTCGAGAGACAAAATTGTTGAAAAACCGGAAAACATAACATGAAATTAAGAAACAAAAAATTTTTTAAAGATATCAGCAAATATTTCCGTATCATTTTGATTTTGGGTGAATAGAATGTAATGAACGAAGACATGGTTGAAGTAGAGAAGATACAGAAATCAAGAGAGTATATAACAGAAAACGTACAATATAAATAGACAATTACCTGCAGGGTTGCCCAGTGAAATATCCATCGACTGGTACACGCAGAAGGATTTCTTCATCTATACAGATGAAAAGTATTTACCAGAAAGTCAACACTAAAAAGCCGCAAAACATTTAAAGTTGACTCTCTCACACACCAAAAGGTTGACGGAGATATAAGCACTGATGATGCTATTGCGTTACTGATGACAATGATTTCAAAAGAGAGAAAAAAATATGTGTGTTGTAATATATTGCAAAAATGACATGTAAGTCATGTAATGAGAAGGCATGTATGCATGTGGGTGAGAAATCCTCGTTTTCTGTTAATATGGACTACTGCACACCTGGTGTTCCATGCAAGTCTTCTGTCGGGTGTTGATCAGTACCGTAATATGTTACATTTCTTCCTACATTACCGAAATCTCTGATAATCTAACGCTCTTAGTTATACTGTTTTCCATAAGTAATACATCTTCAAGGTATATACCGTTGAATATGAACTTAAAAAAAAAATGCCATGTACCTTATATCTTCTCCCGTCAACAAAATTAGATTTCGACTAACTCAGAAAGAATCAAACGCAGTTACTAACTTAAATAAATCTAGAACAATCTCAAGTCAATGATTGCGATTGATTTTCATTATACTGGTACACAGGACAAGTACTAATAAAGATAAAAATATAAAAAAAAATAAAAAATCAATGATTATTGGCAATTTGTTTTCAGAATTAATGTAGATTGACAATATTTTTATTTTCTTTTTTTTCCAATATGGAAATAATCTTTCCTTTTCTGGCACAGTTAAGAGCAGACATTCTTCATCAGGTCTAATAATTGGGGTTTTTACAGCTAAACATTAAGACAACAATAAGCTATGTCAAATATAACTAAATCTAGCGGTTATTAGGAGTCTCCCATTCCTGCAATGATAACTCTAACTGTTAAGACAATCTTGGTTCGCATGAGGTGTAACTGGACGAGGAGCTGTAGTTCTATGACCTTTGAAATCAAGAAGGTATGAGGCTATCTACATAGACAACATCTCCGTCGCAGATACCTTGACCTTGGTATTTCAATGTAATAATAACATCAGAATAAATTCTATTCATTTTTCTGCCTTGCACAAACTTTCTTTAAGGATTGATCACGAAAACATGACAGAGTCAATATCCATTATTTGCTTGAGTTACAAATGGATGAGTACCGCAAACCCTGGCTACACAAGAACTTATTCATCCGGATGGTGGCGCCGTCGGTCGACCTACAGCGGTTAACTCGCTAAGCAAGGCAGGAGGCACCAGGTGGCCTTGTTGGAGGAGGTTCGGGTATAAAGGTAAGCCACAAGCACACACTCAGCATAGTACAGTTCCCTGCACTCACACACCATCATCATGAGGGCTCTGGTAATTATTGTACTGTTGTCTCCCTTGAGGAAGAGCGTTCAGTGTTGTGAAAATACTTTTGGTATACAATATCTCTTGTGAACACGTAATTCATCGACCAGCTCCTATGGAGGATAAGCAGCTGGGTTGACTGCAGAGCCACTGCCGTGACCGGGATTCGAACCTATGCAGGCTCAATCCCGGGCGGCCAAGGAATACGTCAATCTCGTGAACACTAAGATACACATAGAAGCAGAATCTATGAACAGATTATACGTATTCCTCTATAAGAGGCCTCTATAAGAGGAAAAACTAAATTCATCTCTTTCCTCCAGGTTGTCTTGGCAGTGCTGGGTTTGTGTTCGGCTGCCCAGGTCAAATGGACTGGTCCCTTCGCCGCCGACCTCCCCGCTAGCGTACCTGGAGCCTCACCTCAGGTACCCGACACTGCAGACGTAACGGCCGCACGAAATCAGTTCTTCAGCACCTACAAAGCTCAGATTTCTGCCACTGCTCCCGAAGCCATCATCCCTGACGTGTTCCACGTCGTCCCCGGCCAGCCCAAATGGACCGGCCCCCTCGCCGCCGACCTTCCCGCCAGCGTACCTGGAGCATTACATCAGGTTCCCGACACTGCCGATGTGGCGGCCGCCAAGCAGGCATTCTTCAACACCTACAAACTGCAGGAAGCAGCGGTAGCACCACCTGCAGTCTAAATGAACCGTACTGTCAAAATTAGGTTACAAAATCTATGTAGAAAATTATCACAAATCCCATAGAATATACTTTACATTTCTATGATTTCCAAAGTTTTAATCCACCTTTAATAACTCAGAAATAAGATGACACGATGCACAACACTGATACCATTGTCACTCGTGCTGAAACATAAGAGTAATATGTGGTCAGAGATTGGCTAGGCTTTATCCTGGAATGGCACCTTGCCCTTAGACTGTCCACATCCCCTCTCCCTCCCTTCATTTCTTCTGTAATTGGGAGGTTAATTCGGCTTTAAACCTATCCACTGCCACGCTTATCAAGGGATTCAGCTTTCCAAGTATAACTTCCAGCTGAATTTACTTGAACTTATGAATTCCCTGTGAATCCTCGAATAAATTTTCAAACGAAATATACATTTACGCTGCATGTTATGGCCCTCCAGGTCACGTTGGTTGGACATATAGCTATGTCTTCATCACTGACCTAAGAATGGCTTTGAGGGGTTGAAGAATTCAGAAAGACTTTTTGCGAGTAATGATCAGTTCTTCAACGCCTATAAAGCTCAGGTGGTTGCCACTGTCCCTCAGACTGGATCCCCTATCCAGTACCACGCCGCTCCCAGCCAGAGATACGCCCAAGCTCAGCCCAAGTGGACCGGCCCCGTAGCCGCCACCATCCCCGCTGGCCTTCCTGGATCCGCATCTCAGGTTGCCGACACCCCCGAGGTAGCGGCCGCCAAGCACGCCTTCTTCAGTACCTACCAGCAGCAGGCAGCAGCGGCAGCTCCTCCTTCACCAACCTACTACTGAACCATACTGTGATCATTAGGTTATAATCGAAACTATATTGAAAATTATTGAAGTACCTTACATGAAATATATAAATCCCAATGAATTTTAAGTTTTGATATAAGCTTTAGAATACAGAAGCAAATGATCTCAGAAATGAATGACACTATATACCACTATATACTTCTGTTGCTATCACACTATAAGACTTAAGCCTCATGAAAACATCTCTTTCTATGAATGGTATATGCAATACTTTCATTACTTTCACGATAATTCTCTTTAAATGGTTGAAGTCCATTTTCGTTTTACTACCAGTCAGTGCAGACGCTACACATCCACTGAGCATGTACATTACATAATAGCCAAATAAACATCATTCTAGGGAAAGTGTGTCTTTGTGAAGCATCTGTATATTATATTTATAATTCCTGCATTATATAAAAATGATTTATCACGCGATAACAACGAATCTAGACATGTCTACGGAAGTAAAGACAAAACTATACCCATTTATCAAAATGGGAAATCGAAAGATCAAATCAATGCACACATTAAACCATGATTAATGATGAATGCGTTCATCCCTACATCTCTCTTCGAGAGACGTAAATATAAAAAAAAATCATAACATGAAACTAAGAAAAAAATTAAAAACATAAAAGCAAATATTTCCTCAACATCAGAGTTTTGGGTGAATGGAATAATATTACTAAAGACATAATTAATATAGATAGAATATAGAAATCAAGAGACTATGCGACAGAAAATGTACAACACAAATAGGTTAGTGCAAATAGATAATTACATACAGTGATGTCCAGTGAAATATGCATAGACTGGTACACGCAGAAGGATTTCTTCATTTATACAGCTGAAAAGTATTTACCAGGAAGTCAACACTTAAAAGCAGTAAAACATTCAAAGTTGACTCTCTCTCACGCACCAAAAGGTTGACGGTGATGTAAACATTACTGATACTATTGCATTACTGATGACTATGCATTCAAAACAATAAAAAGAATGTGGTGTAATATATGGCAGCTATGACATGTGAGTCATGTAATGGGAAAGCATATATGTATGTGGGAAACGAGACGGACCCCCCATCTCCATTCAACATGGACTACAGCAGAACTTGCGTTCCATGCAAGTCCTCTGTCAGTTGTCCCTCACTACCGGAATATGGTACATGTGTTCTGTTCCTCCATTATCCAAATCTCTCATAATCAAACGCTGTTCGTTATATGGTCATATATATATATATATATATATATATATATATATATATATATATATATATATATATATATATATATATATATATATATATATATAAGTAATGTCCCTACAAGGTAAGTTCTGTTCAATAACAGCTTTGTAAAATTATTCTACGTAACTTGTATTTTGTTCCGTCTAAAGAATAAATCTCTAACTCAGAAAGGCTCAGACTGTATTCATTTTCAATATATCGGTACAAATGACACGTTTTTATTAGGATCAAAATATACAAAACCAGATCAAGATTTAATGATTATTGGTAATTTGTTTTGAGAATTTCATGTAGATTGACGTAATTTTTTTAATACGGAAATTTTTTCTTTCGTTTTTGGCACAGTTGAAAACAGACATTCTCCATGTCCAATAATTGGGGGTTTTACAGCTAAACATTAAGACAACAATAAGCTATGTCAAATATGAATAAATCTCGCGGTTATCGGGAGTCTTCCATTCCTGCAATGATGAATCTAAATGTTAAGACAATCTTGGTTCGCATGAGATGTAACTGGACGAGAAGCTGTACTTCCATGACCTTTGAAATCAAGAAGGTATGAGGCTATCTACATAGACACCATCTCCGTCGCAGATACCTTGACCTTTGTATTTCAATGTAATAACAATGTCAAAAGAGACTCTATTCTGCCTTCCACAAGTTTTCTTTAAGGATTAATCATGAAAATCATGACAGAGTCAATATCCATTATTTGCTTGAGTTACAAACGGACGAGTACCGCAAACTCTGACTGCGCAAGAACTTATTCATCCGGATGGTGGCGCCGTCGGTCGACCTACAGAGGTTAACTCGCTAAGCAAGGCAGGAGGCACCAGGTGGCCTTGTTGGAGGAGGTTCGGGTATAAAGGTAAGCCACAGGCACACACTCAGCATAGTACGGTTCCCTGCACTCACACACCATCATCATGAGGGCTCTGGTAATTATTGTACTGTTGTCTCCTTTGAGGAAGAGCGTTTAGTGTTGTGAAAATACTTTTGCTATGCAATATCTCTTGTGGCCCAGTACTAGTGTGAACACGTAATTCATCGACCAGTTCCTAGGGAGGATAAGCAGCTGGGTTGACTGCAGACCGACTTCCGTGACCGGGATTCGAACCTATGCAGGTTCGATCCCGTGCGGCCAGTGAACACGTCAATGTCTTGAAGACTTAGACATAGAAGCACCATTCATAAATAGATGATGCATATCCATCTGAGACAGGAAAAACTAACAGTTATCTCTTTCCTCCAGGTTGTCTTGGCAGTGCTGGGTTTGTGTTCGGCTGCCCAGGTCAAATGGACTGGTCCCTACGCTGCCACCCTCCCCGCCAGCGTACCTGGAGCCTCACCTCAGGTTGCCGACACTGCAGAGGTAGCGGCCGCACGAAATCAGTTTTTCAACACCTATAAAGCTCAGGTGGCTGCCACTGCTCCCAAAGTGGTCGTCCACATCCAGCCCAAATGGACAGGACCCTTCGCCGCCGACCTCCCCGCCAGCGTACCTGGAGCATTACCTCAGGTTCCCGACACTGCCGATGTGGCGGCCGCCAAGCAGGTATTCTTCAACACCTACAAACTGCAGGAAGCAGCGGTAGCACCACCACCACCTGCCGTCTAAATGAACCGTACTGTCAAAATTAGGTTACAAAATCTATGTAAAAATTATCAAAAAAACTCTTAGAATATACTTTACATTTCTATGATATCCGAAGTTTTAATCCACCTTTAAGAACTGAGAAAGATGACACGATGCACTACACTGATACCATTGTCACTTGTGGGCTGCTGTGACCCAAGAGTAATATGTGGTCAGAGACTGGCTAGGCTTTATCCTGGCATGGCACCTTGTCCTTAGATTGTCTACATCTCCTCTCCCTCCCTTCATCATAGAGCGAAGGAAGGACTTTGGCGGGTTGAAGAATTCAGAAAGACTCTTTACAGGCAATGATTAGTTCTTTAACACCTAATAAAGCTCAGGTGGTTGCCACTGTCCCTCAGACCGGATCCCCTATCCAGTACCACGCCGCTCCCAGCCAGAGATACGCCCAAGCTCAGCCCAAGTGGACCGGCCCCGTAGCCGCCACCATCCCCGCTGGCCTTCCTGGATCCGCATCTCAGGTTGCCGACACCCCCGAGGTAGCGGCCGCCAAGCACGCCTTCTTCAGTACCTACCAGCAGCAGGCAGCAGCGGCAGCTCCTCCGTCATCAACCTACTACTGAACCGTACTGTGATCATTAGGTTATAATCAAAATTATATTGAACATTATTGAAGTAATTTACATGAAATATGTACATCTTAATTAATCTTAAGTTTCAATGTAAGCTATAATAAAATACAGAAGCAGATATTCTTCTCGGAAATAAATGACGCTATATACCACTATATACCACTATATACCTCTATATACCTCTATATGCCTCTGTTGCTATCAGACTATAGGACTTTGGCCTCATGATAATGGCTCTCTTTCTATGAATGATATATACAATATTTTCATTACTTTAAGATAATTCTCTTTAAATGATTGAGTTCATTTTCGTATTAGTACAAGTCAGTGCAGACACTACACATCCACCGCGCATGTACATTACATAATGGCCAAAAAATATCATTCTAGGGAAAGTGTGTCTTTGTGAAGCATCTGTATATTATATTTACAGTTCCTGCATTATATAAAGAATGATTTATGACGCGATAACAACGACTCTAGACGGGTTTAAGGCAGTACAGACAAAACTATACCCATTTATCAAAATGGGAAATCGAAAGATGAAATCAACATACACAGTAAACAATTATTAATAGTGAATGTGTTTACCGCTACATCACTCTTCGAGAGACGCAAAGATAGAAAAAAAAAATAGCATGAAATTAAGAAAAACATTCGTTAAATAACATATAAGCACAAATTCTATAATATTAGAGGGGTGGGTGAATGGAATGAAATGACTGAAGACATGGTTAATGTACACAGGATACAGAACTCCTCAGACTACATGAGAGAGAATGTTGAAAAGATGGAGGCCACACTAGTGAAAAAATTACTTTCCCGTACAGTACAAATACTTCATTACAGAGAGACAATTACACACAGTGAAATACAGTAAAATTATCATAGGCTGGTTCACGCAGACGGAAGTCTTCAATGCATACAGTTTTAATATATATATATATATATATATATATATATATATATATATATATATATATATATATATATATATATATATATATATATATATATATCGGAAAGTAAACACTACAAAGCAAAGTTAACTTTCTCACTCACCAAATCGGTTGACGGTGATGTAAGCATTAATGAAAGTACTGCATTCATGATGACACTGCATTCAAAAGAAAGAAAAAAAAATGCGGTGAAATTCATGGCAGCAATGACATGTAAGTCACGTAAATGGAAGCCATCTATGTGGGTGACAGATCCCCATGTTTTCTTTCACTATGGACAACAGTACAGCTTGTGCACCATGCAAGACTTGTGTCGGGTGTTGCACAGTACCGTAATATGATAGTATACTGGTCTTACATTACCTGAATCTCTGATAATCAAACGCTGTTGGTAATATGGTTATATATATATATATATATATATATATATATATATATATATATATATATATATATATATATATATATATATATATATATAAGTTATGTCTCTGTAAGGCAGATTTTGTTGAACAACAACTTTATAAAAGTATCTATTCTACGTAAATTATATCTCGTCCCGTCAACAAATATATATCTCAATATATATATATATATAGAGAGAGAGAGAGAGAGAGAGAGAGAGAGAGAGAGAGAGAGAGAGAGAGAATATTAAGTCAATAACTGTTATTAGTTTTCATTGCACCTGTACACAAGACACGTCCTTATAAGGATCAAATACAAAAACCAGATCAAGAATTAATGATTATTGGTAATTTGTTTTCAGAATTAATGTAGATGGACGTAATATATTTTTTTTTCAAATATGGAAATAACCTTTTTTCTTTGGCATAGTTGAAAACTGACATTCTTCATCATGTCTGATAATATGAATCAATTTGGGATCAGTACAGCTAAATTTTTTAAGCTATGTTAAATATAGAGGAAAAAAAATGATCTAACGGTTGTCAGGAGTCTTCCATTCCTGCAATGATGAATCTAAATGTTAAGACAATCTTGGTTCGCATGAGATGTAACTGGACGAGGAGCTGTACTTCCATGACCTTTGAAATCAAGAAGGTATGAGGCTATCTACATAGACACCATCTCCGTCGCAGATACCTTGACCTTTGTATTTCAATGTAATAACAATGTCAAAAGAGACTCTATTCTGCCTTCCACAAGTTTTCTTTAAGGATTAATCATGAAAATCATGACAGAGTCAATATCCATTATTTGCTTGAGTTACAAACGGATGAGTACCGCAAACTCTGACTGCGCAAGAACTATTCATCCGGATGGTGGCGCCGTCGGTCGACCTACAGAGGTTAACTCGCTAAGCAAGGCAGGAGGCACCAGGTGGCCTTGTTGGAGGAGGTTCGGGTATAAAGGTAAGCCACAAGCACACACTCAGCATAGTACGGTTCCCTGCACTCACACACCATCATCATGAGGGCTCTGGTAATTATTGTACTGTTGTCTCCTTTGAGGAAGAGCGTTTAGTGTTGTGAAAATACTTTTGATATGCAATATCTCTTGTGGCCCAGTACTAGTGTGAACACGTAATTCATCGACCAGTTCCTAGGGAGGATAAGCAGCTGGGTTGACTGCAGACCGACTTCCGTGACCGGGATTCGAACCTATGCAGGTTCGATCCCGTGCGGCCAGTGAACACGTCAATGTCTTGAAGACTTAAACATAGAAGCACCATTCATAAATAGATGATGCATATCCATCTGAGACAGGAAAAACTAACAGTTATCTCTTTCCTCCAGGTTGTCTTGGCAGTGCTGGGTTTGTGTTCGGCTGCCCAGGTCAAATGGACTGGTCCCTACGCTGCCACCCTCCCCGCCAGCGTACCTGGAGCCTCACCTCAGGTTGCCGACACTGCAGAGGTAGCGGCCGCACGAAATCAGTTTTTCAAAACCTATAAAGCTCAGGTGGCTGCCGTTTCTCCAAGCCCGCCCAAATGGACAGGACCCTTCGCCGCCGACCTCCCCGCCAGCGTACCTGGAGCATTACCTCAGGTTCCCGACACTGCCGATGTGGCGGCCGCCAAGCAGGTATTCTTCAACACCTACAAACTGCAGGAAGCAGCGGTAGCACCACCATCACCTGCCGTCTAAATGAACCGTACTGTCAAACTTAGGTTACAAAATCTATGTAGAAAAATATTAAAAGTCTTGTAGAATATACTTTAGATTTCCATGATATCCAAAAGTTTTAATACACCTTCTTAAAGAAATAAGAAATAAGATGACACGATGCACAACACTGATACCATTGTCACTTGTGGGCTGCTGAAACCCAAGAGTAGTATGTGGTCAGAGACTGGCTAGGCTTTATCCTGGCATGGCACCTTGTCCTTAGACTGTCCACATCTCTTCCTCCCTTCATCCCTTTTGTGATTGGTGGGTTAATTGGGCTTTAGGCCTATCCACTGCCGCGCTCATTAAGGCCTTCCAGTTTCAAGATATAAACACCAGTTTGGTACGTCTAAATACAAGAGTGTCCCTGAAAGGGTGAAGATAATTTTCAAACGATATACACCTAACAACACCTCCCTATACTTACTTGCCCTGCAGGTATTTCATATCTTTCTTAATTAATGTCTGAAGAATTTAGTTTTTCTCAAGGATTCTTTACACACAGAGGACATAGTGTACGTAAAGACCAAATATGCGTTAGGTTTAGGGAAGCCTGATGCCACACTTTGCGTAGCCATTGTAAAACACAGATACAATGTCTTCATTTCAACGAGAACGACTCTTGAGCGATGTCAAGGCATTCGCAACAAAATCAAACCCTCTTTGTTAAAGGGAATATCGAAAGATGGATTCAACGTATATAGTCAACAGTGATTCATGATTATATATATATATATATATATATATATATATATATATATATATATATATATATATATATATATATATATATATATATATATATACATTACGGATCTCCGCCTGCATGAGGTTGCACCGGAGAAGAAGTTACCTCTGGTGAAGCTGTATCATCGTCAGTGGAGGAACAATAATGTAGTCTGGTTTATTGGTTTATGATGATCTTCTCACTCCAAGGATGTCATTTACGTCCTTGCTCCCGAGGTTAGCGCACCCTCGATGCACTGACACAGAACACACGCACACTGAAATAACCCGATCAGCACAAATCAAACCGATCTTTCAAGTTAGTTTTAAACTCTACCTCACCAGAAATACCCACCACCCAATTTACACTCTCTAGACAAACACGAGTCAGTGTTTTTTTTTGTTTGTTTTTTCGTCTTCGCTTTGGACATCACCCGTAACCGAAACACTACAAACACCGTTTCAATATAACCCAAGATCCTTCATGCCCACAATGCAACTACCATGAAGAAGACACCAAACACTTACTGTGAACTGCCCTGCACACTCTGCACATAGAGGCACACACACACACACACACACACACACACACACACACACACTTCACAAACCTTATGACCTGTAGTCCCAACCAGTGAACGTGGGCAGCTTCCTGAGAGCTGCAGGAACCTCATGAGGATAGAAGGGACTCCCTGGGACAGTAATTATGCACTACAGGACTCCACACAACTTGTGCGAACAAGGAAAAAGGTAAAGGATAAAGAGAGACAATACAACGTCTTCATGGTGTAACCCAACGAATAAGACGTAATCATTCCATTACTCTCTTTTTTTTTTCAGGATACGTGGCGAACCAAATCCATTAATCATGAGAGGCAGATGAACCGTTCTTCGCGTGGAATAGTTAACAAGTCTTGCTTATCGCTGTGGTGGTGTCGTGAGGTGATATATAAATCCCTCGGTCAACGACAAGTCAAGAGAGATATGGTGACTGGCTGGTAAGATTCAGTTCACTGCAGTGGCCAGCCGTGGTTATAACTCGCAACCTAGTTTCAACACTCTCTCTCTCTCTCTCTCTCTCTCTCTCTCTCTCTCTCTCTCTCTCTCTCTCTCTCTCTCTCTCTCTCTCTCTCTCTCTCGGTCAGTTCCTCATCCACGCCGCATCCTTTAACGCCACGAAACTCCAAACTCGGAGTAGAGACACGACTTCGTGGGGGATGTAAAGCGGGATATATCGCCTCGGCCACGGAAATTCTTTGGAGACCGCCGAAGTCCGCTTCTCAAAATCCCGCGTGTGTGCTTTGGGTGAAAAACTCGGGTTTTATATTTTTTTTCCAGTCATTTAGAGTCTTTAACACCCAACATAGCGTAACACCCAACATAGCATAAACAAATTAGATACATTTGGTTCCCTATCGCGTAGGTTTGTGGAAGGTGTCCAGTTTTTATGTACATTTAGATTTCTAAATGTTTGTGCCCGTAATCATTGCAAATACGTTATCCGTTGAGCAAAGTGTTCCTTTATTCAAAGGAAATTCCATAACCTCACTTCGTCATCCGGTCATAGGTTTTTCTGGTGTTAAGTTAAGGGCATTGCTAGTAACTTCTGTCGCTCTACCTTTTCTTCACTTTTCTATTGTGATTCAGGTTTGGACAGGATATGTCTGTAGGACTGACGAAATCTGATTAAGTTGAATGCCCTCAAAATCTAGTTTTTGCCCATCTCTTTCCCATCGAAAATTTCTCGAACTTTCCTCTCTCTCCTTCGACTTTTCTCTATAATTCCACCTCTTGACTCAGTGAACGTACATGGTGTTACTGTAACATCCCACTCTATCTTGGAAACCCCCACATTACGGATATAGCTCAGTCTACCTCTCAGAAACTGGGAGTCCTGTTTAGATGTCGAAAATCTCTTTTCCTTCCAAACAGCTACTCCGTTAATACAAGGATTGATCCGTCCTTGTATGGAGTACTGTTTTCACATCTGGTCTCGCTTCAGCTATGCGTCCTTACTTGCCAGAGTCGGTCAATAACGGTCCAACTTGTATATACTCACCCACGCTAACATCAAAACTTAACTTGCTTGCCCCGCGACGTAATGTTGGTTCACTTTCTTCCTTTTTCTGTAGCTATTTTTATGGTTTTTGCTCCCGAGAGCGGGCTGCTTGTGTGCCCCCCACCACCAGCTTAGACCACGCAAATACTCGGCAAGCTGTTGCGTCACATGATTACTGCCTGGCCGTTGGCAACTCATGGATGGACCGTTTCGATGACTGTTTCTTTCCCTGCATCTCGAGGCATTGGAACTTTCTACCCCTCTCATGTCTTTCCCAATAACTATGGCCTGGCACATTTTGAAGGAAAAGCTCTTCACTTCCCCCCAATTTTCGTCAATATTTTCCCTTGTGTCTACTTTTTCCTTTTCATTAACCTCTCTGTGTTTCAAATGAGGCTGGTCCTTGACGTAGACTTTTGTCAGTGACTGGAGCCTCCAACGTAAAAGAAACAGATGTATAGATTGATAGATAGATAGACTAACCTACCATTTCAGTTCTTATTATCATATACATTCACGATTCTTGAGGGCGAACGTTTACAAAACTTCCAATGACGAGATCAGAACTGTCGAAAATTAGGCAAACTGATATCTCGAGGACTGACTAAACTGGGAATGTTGGAAAGAGAAAATGTCAGATGTCGATTGTACCTACATATCCTCAAGAGATAACTCATATGGTCTCAAGCGATCGCTCTAGCCATACACTTTTACCAGTGAAAAAAAAAAAGATAGATCTATCTTGGTCCCTGAAGGCTTTGGGTGAGGTAACTGTTTCAAATAAAAATCAACTAGTTAACATGTAGGCGGCGAGGGGGTGTGTCTTGCACTAAACTTATACATCTGAAGGTGTTCGAGTTTTTAGGACTACTACTGCTGGTGGTGGTGGTGGTGCTGGTTGTGACTTGACGTTGACGGCCTTAAATGTCCCTGGCAATCAATGATAGGCATAAAGGCCAAATAATCAACTGACCAGAGTGATCCTTCCGTGAGCCCGTGGAATAACGCACGCTCTCTCTCTCTCTCTTCTCTCTCTCTCTCTCTCTCTCTCTCTCTCTCTCTCTCTCTCTCTCTCTCTCTCTCTCTCTCTCTCTCTCTCTCTCTCTCTCTCTCTCCCATAATAGCACTATGAGAGATGTGGGGAAGGGAGGGAGAGGGGGGGGAGGGAATATAGAACAACCAGAGGACATAACACTAAAATAAACAACAAAAAAAAAAAGAATAATTGAATGTCAAAAAAGATCAAATATTTCTATAGCATAAGAGAGTGGAGGATGAGTGGAACGAATTGACTGTCACACGTCGGAACGCTGATGGTAACGAAAGCAATTACTATTACATGTGCGACGACTACGTATTCACGAGATGATGCGATGCGTTGTATGGGAGCGATGACGACATTTCTAAAGTCAACGAACGGGAGGTCATGTATGTGTGGGAGACGGATCCTCCGTTTTCATTTAAGGTGGACTACGGCAGTTAAGCTCGTGTTCCAGGAAGAGTCTCTCCCGTCGATCGTCTTTCAGCACCAGAAAACGGGATATATATATATATATATATATATATATATATATATATATATATATATATATATATATATATATATATATATATATATATATATTCCTCCATTACCTGAATCTATGAAATCTAACTGTTGGTTGCGTGCTGTTCACTTGGTAAATCCTCTACAAGGTATATTCTGTTGAATAACAGCTTTTTAAAACTATTTTGAAGGTAATCTACATCTTGTATTGACCACAATGAAAATCAATCTCTACATTTCAAAAAGGTGTCACACGCTATACTGACTTCGATCAACTTCATACGTCTTCAGGTCCTTGTTTGTTTGCAAGTGTCATGGTGTTGGTAAACAGGATCTGTATATATTTAGGTATCAAGATACGCAGTACCAAATTCAGCATCTACTGATTATCATCAGTAATCTGTTTTCTGAAGTGATGGATGATGACCTGCAAAAATCCCTATCAGCCATGAAGCGAGAGCCTTCCAGCAGCACAGATGGGAAACAGACGATTCTTCGTCATCGAACAACATGAACGAACACTGGGTTGTATCCGGCGAAGCTTCGAAACAGTATTATGCTTCGTTCATCATCAACATATCGCAGTGGTTGTCAAAGAGAGAGAGATAACCTCCTCCTGCAATGGTAATCATGTAACCGTTATGAGGAAATAAGTTCATACGATGTGTGGCTGGACACACACAAACAACACACACACACACACACACACACACACACACACACACACACACATACACGGATGGAGCTCTTTGACCTTTGAGTCAAGAAGGTCTTGGGGGTATTTATCAAGACCACATCTGCGTCGAATACCTTCACATTTGCCATTATAATGTAATGAACCCAAAAAAAAGAAGGAAACATACTTGTTATATCAAAATATGTATTTATTTCCTTTCCACAAAATTTTTCTAAGGGACGAAGCTGGATTATATGATGAAGCGTCAATATTAGTCTATCTCTTCTCGCCAGAAATGTATGATAGTCCAGCATATTGTGGCCTCACGATAGTCCATTCCTTACGATTGGTGGAAGCTGGTCGACCAACAGCGATTAACTCGCTCAGCAACACCGGGACCAGGTGGCCTTGTTGGAGGAGGTTCGGGTATAAATGTAAGCCACAAGCCAACACTCAGCATAGTACGGTTCCCTGCACTCACACACCACCATCATGAGGGCTCTGGTAACTATCTCTCTTGTCTCGTTTGAGGATGACCGCCTGGTGTTGTTAGTATAGTACTTTTGATTTACAGTATCTCCCTGCGTACTGTACTAGGTGTGAATCTCTCTCAAAAAGGGATGACTTATTCTAATCAATATTTTTCTGTGTCATTTCTTCTTGATATTCTCCCACGGACGAATGTATTAGTTTTGATTTAAACCATCACATGATTGGGTTGAATTCTAGTGACCGACAACACTGACGAATTCCGAATATCCCCATTTTGACTGAAGAATGTACGTGAGAAAAACACTTGGAGAAAGAGTAACTGTTTACGTGGCATTTATGGGTGTGAAGAAAGCGTTTGATACGGTTGACAGAGATGCTTTATGGAGGGTACTGCGAATAGGTAAGACGTGTGGAACTACTAAAAGCTGTGAGGAGTTTTCTGCTCGTTGACTGTGTGGAAGGATGAGCCATTGTTCTTCATTGATCAACAGAACATGAGCATATTAAGAGGAAATATCATGGAGTAATCTGTAACGCTTGACTGTGGTTGGTAGACTATGGTTTTCGGTACAATATTCACGAGAGTAATACACGAGATGTGTGCATAATAAGGCCTCATGTTTGTACCTTCCCGACGCTGATGCGCGGATGTCAACCAGGTAAAAAAGGAGAAAGACAAGTAGCAGTAACAAGGGTGAAGAGTTATGGAGGCAGAATATTCCGAGTCTGAGGCAAAATGTTATAAGTATCTTAAAGGTGTTTGCTGGTCTTTGGCGACCACTGCTTAACACAGAAGGAAGAGGAGCATATTGGCCTCATTGAGCGCAAGCTTAACAATATACGTCGTGGAAGACTCGCATTTCAACATTACAGTAGATATCAAATGAATTCAACCACCTCATTTCAGACCTCGCCAATTGTGTTTTTTGATGTACGTCGCTTAACACTCTCTCAATTCTTATGACTGATACACCGGATCGAGTTCTAGGAAGGGAAGTTCTGCTAGTTGAACGCCTTTCATACGATCAAATATTAGGCATTCTGCTTTATATGATCATTTATCTCTATGTACATCTTTGTCAGGGGTAATACGAGAGAGACTCACTCACTCACTCAGCATCTTATCAATACTGGAGCAAACACGGTATTTAAAGTTAGTTTGATATATGTCTTTCCTCTAAGTTATCTTGGTCTGATAAATGTCTTTCCTCCAAATCATCTTGGTTTAATATATGTCTTTCCTTCAAATTATCTTGGTTTAATATATGTCTTTCCTTCAAATTATCTTGGTTTGATACATGTCTTTCCTTCAAGTTATCTTGATTTAATACATGTCTTTCCTCCAAGTTATCTTGGTTTGATACATGTCTTTCCTTCAAGTTACTTGATTTAATACATGTCTTTCCTTCAAGTTATCTTGGCTTGATACATGTCTTTCCTTCAAGTTACTTGATTTAATACATGTCTTTCCTTCAAGTTATCTTGGCTTGATACATGTCTTTCCTTCAAGTTATCTTGATTTAATACATGTCTTTCCTCCAAGTTATCTTGGTTTAACATATGTCTTTCCTCCAGGTTATCTTGGCAGTGCTGGGCGTGTGCTCGGCTTTCCCATTCGTTCAGGACGCCCCAGACGTGGCGGTAGAGAAAGCTAATTTCCACAAAGTTTTCCAAACTATTGAATCAGCTGCTCTTGCCGCCGTTCAGGCAGCCAACGAACGTAACCCATACCAGCCCAAGTGGTATGGTCCCTACGCCGCCGACCTCCCCGCCAGCGTACCTGGAGCATTGCCTCAGGTTATCGACACTGCCGAGGTGGCGGCCGCCAGGCAAGCATTCTTCAACACCTACAAACAGCAGGAAGCAGCGGTAGCACCACCATCACCTGCCGTCTAAATGAACCGTACTGTCAAAATCAGGCTTCAAGATCTATGGAGAAAATTATAAAAACCTTATAGAATATACTTTACATTTCTATAATATCCAAAGTTTTAATCCACCTTTAAGAACTTAGAAATAAGATGACACGATGCGCTACACTGATACCATTGTCACTTGTGGGCTGCTGTGACCCAAGAGTAATAAATGGTCAGAGACTGGCTAGGCTTTATCCTGGAATGGCACCTTGTCCTTAGACTGTCCACATCCCCTCTCCCTCCCTTCATCCCTTCTGTGATTGGTGGGTTAATTGAACCTGAGGCCTAGCCACTGCCCTCCGGATATATTAAGGCCCCCAGGTTTCAGATTATAACCACCAGAAGAATAGAATAAAGCTTGAACACATGAATTTCCTTGAAGCGTTCAAAATAATTTTCTTCAAGCCATATAGATACATTTACGCTGCGCACATTGGCCCTCCAGGTCACGTTAGCTGCACACAAAGCTACGAATATCTTCCCTTATTATTAATGAATGTGGGACGGGCTTTGGGGAGTTGAGTAATTTAGGTGTTTATTCAAAGGCTCTATGGTGTTTAGCGAGTAAGTACCTATATTCGAGATCTTATGACTACTTTCTACGAAAGGGCATGGCTAACACGTACCACTCACAGTAGGGAAAACCTAGAGTTACGAAGTAAGAGTTGTGTGAGTTACATGTTGTCAGGTGTGAGACGCAGAGCTTATACCTCTGTGGACTGACTGCCAGCGAGTCCATGCGTGGCCGAAGCAGGAACAAAAGACACAGCAAGCTAGGACATAGGAGTGAAACTTGACAGCCAATGGGATCCTTCCTTACCGTGCAGCCGCAGTCACTAACCCTCCCTCGCGATACCCAGGCGGGCTGTACCACCACTACGGGTGGTGGCTGCCCACCAACTACGGAAGAGAAAGATAAGAAAAGAGAAGGAAAGGAGGAAGATAACAGGGCCTGAGGTTCAACCCAGGTACTTCATCGTCAGGCTACTAAGTTAAGGTCATTTTCGACTGTTCTGTTTTGGCTTTATGACAAGGTGCTCCTCAATACATAACTTACTGCAATACTCTGGTAAACAAAGACTCAGTTAAAGCTGTAAAGCCAAATACATATTCCATGTGTGTACGGACAATACACATTCACTGGTTGGGTACAAACTGGCCAGCTAAGAGCTCGCTGTGGTGAAGAGTGACATGACTTCATGAAGCCAGTGTGACACGATGGTTGAGGTACGTTCATGGCAGCCAAACGCGTACCACAAGGAACACACTTAAGGTAAATAAGAGAACAAACCATCTCGATCCGAGAGAATGACGGGTTCTAAAACCAACCACACACACAGTCACCAATGATTTATATTCATGTGGATTTGTGTTCATCGATATTCATTTCATTTTTAACCCCCAATATAGACATGAATTAAACCTATACCCTCCTGTCACCTTGAGGGATCAATGATTCTCACTCAACAAACCAACAATTCATTTATGGGAGGCATCGCATTCGACACTTGTATTACCTTCACATCCCGTACCACTTACGTACATCAACACAAAGGTAACAAACAATATAAACACCACCAGACCACTTCATCGTACTAAATTTGGATAGGAAAAAAGACCCATTGCTCTTTTCTACGAATACATTCATATTTTCTACCCTAAACCTGCCTGGTTACCCACCATGTAAAGAAAAAGGGCAAGCAAAACAAAACTGTAAACCACAGGAAAGAGTGTACTCAAAACAATCACCATCTGCCTAGTCACCACAAAGCACTCACAGCACCTGCTCACAGAAACAAGGTTTCTTCCAAAACAGTCCCACTTCAACATTCTTGTCACTCCATTTCTTTGCAACAGCACTAGACGCTTTTCATCTAAACCACTCTGCAAATAACCACCAACTGCCAAATGCTTCATACTTTAGTAGCATATGCTCACAGATGACCCCCCTTCCTCCTCTTCAACAAACACAGTGCTGACAAAACACATTCACAGTGAAATGGCATAAAGACCACTAAACAATCACCCTCACAAACCCTGTCTTAAACACCACCTCACCAGATGAAGACAGGCATCAGAAACTACTTCCCCCCAGACATATATGTGTTATACTTTCTCTTCTGCGCTTTGAGCACCACCCATCTCTAAAACACTGCAAACGCTAATCCACCATAACGCGAGGAACTCTCCATTCTAGAGGCATCCCATATGCTGAAGACGTTTGACTGTCGCGCACTTACTTTACATAGACAAACACACATCAGACTTTTTCATTGTTGAGTCCACCCTGTGGACGTGGCCGAAAACCTGTGCCCTGCGGAGCTCCATAAAAGAGTTCTTAGTGCAGCAAATTGTTTATATATATATATATATATATATATATATATATATATATATATATATATATATATATATATATATATATATATATATATATATATTTATACACACACACCACAAACGTAGTTAAACAAATTCCAGGACCCTTCATACCCACGATATAACTAATCATAGAAGAAGCACCGCGCACTTACAACTGAAGTCCCTGCACTCTATGTATGCACATAGACGCACACACGACGCATCAGTACACTTAATGACCTTTCATCCGGGCCAATGGACGTGGCTACCTTCCTGAGCGCTGCAGGAACTACGTAAAGATGAAAAGGACTCCTGGGCAAGGAATCGTGTATGTGTGTGTGTGTGTGTGTGTGTGTGTGTGTGTGTGTGTGTGTGTGTTGTGTTTAACAGCCTTCGCCTCTCATTGGCAACATCGTGCGCGAGATCGTCACCTTGGACGACGCCGCATCACCGTCAGTGGACGAAAAAAAAGAAATAAGGACAGCGTCTACGTGAAGAACAGTCTCGAAGCCGCAGGAATCCCAGTCAAAGGATCCTAGGGCTTACATAATAACGGGAATAATAATAAACATGATAAACATCGTATATTCTATAATAAGGTTGACTGGTTGTTTCATCTTTAAGCTTAACGACGGGCAGGATCGTTAAGGCCGCCAACGTCAAATCAACCAACCGAAAACTACCTCGAACTCCTTCAGCTCGTTCGAACTCCTTCAGCATCCGTTCAAGATAATTCTAAGACCATACATGCTCTCAGTGGTTGTACGGTCCTTGACTTTAAGGTGTCAATATTTGTTTCAAGGGACAAATAAGGAAGATATGGTAAAATGAGGAACAAAAGAACTTGAGAGAACAAAAGCAGAAATGCAGAAAAGGGAAAGTGAGCAGGAGAGATGTCCGTCTTTCGAAGACGATGATGAACTGGTTTATCAGGACGAATGTGTGTAAAGATTCCTAAGGTTAAACCTGGCCGTGGGCTCAATGAATTGTGGGATCAAGTTGGCCTCTCTGTGTGAGTGAGCGAGTGTGGAAGTGTAGTGGGTTCCATTAAGAGTATGTATGTGTTGTGTCAAGATGAAGGTTGGTTGGGCATTAGGCCTATCAACTGCCAAGGTCATCAAGGCCGTTAACGTAAGTTACAACATTCACTCACCGAAGAATCTTAAACAAACTTCTCTTCGGGTGTTAAAAAGAATGATTCTAAGACCACATACACTCTCACTATGCATGTGGCCCATGTGTGAGACATAGACGTAGAGCAGAGCGGACCTTGTTGTACTTGACGTTAGAGGTGACTACTGAGTCACCACCGTACGGGGAAGGGAAGGGAAGGGATGTTCGTGGGAGGAGAAGAATCACCGTTTTCTTTTCAGCGTCGACTTTAAAAGACTTGTTGTACGATGGATAACTGATGGTCATTGTCGAATAAAAGTTCCTCCGGAAATGGGATATGCTCTCCTGAGTTACTTATATCATAAATATATTGATTCTGTCCTTTCAATGATCTTTTTAAAAGATAATACCGTACAAAAAAAAAAAAAAATTTTTACATTCAAGTTAATCTTCGCCTTTCGATACGAAAGGAAATTTCGATTAATTCTATATCCATATGTCTTACTCGACTAAAGAGGATTTAAGAGCATTTTCAAGTCGGAGTATTTTTTGTTTTTGTTTTTGTGTTGATGTATCGTTTATTCCACGGGCTCATTCTCATGACTACAAAGATGTCTCGATTTAGATTAAAGTTTAATGATAATCATTAGGTGTTACCAGGATCAATGTGTACTGACCTGTAATATCTCTCTCAGATCATGACAATGAAATTGTGTTGAGCATTTGACAACAGTCCTTCATCAGATGATAACCTGGACTACATTTTCTTTTAAGATCTATATATGATTAATGTTTTGCCATGTCAAATATAGCCTAGTCCAATTATCAAAAGCAATTTCAATGTGATGATAAATTATTCTACCCTTGAAACCAAGAAGGTCTAGAGAGAGGATTAGCTAAGAATACATTTCAGTCACATATAGCCTCACACTTGCCACATACATAATCATGAAAGAAAAACTAATCATCGTAAAACTTGATGAAGCATAACAAGACGGAGCCAATATTCCACATCTCCTTTCACCGGAGACGGATAAGAGTCTACCAAAACTTTACCTACACGTTCGCCCATTCACCTAGATGGCGGAAGCTGGTCGACCTAGATCCATTATCAACCTGTATGGCAACACCGGCCATAGGTGACCTTGGCGAACGGTTGGTATAAAAGGTAAACCACAGATCCCTACACTCACCATAGTACGGTTCCCTACCCACGAACACCATCATCATGAGGGCTCTGGTAACTATAATAAGTGTCTCGTTTGAGGAGGAACTTCAAGTGTTAGTGGTATACCTATGGTTTGCATCTGCAGCGGTACGATAACAAGTCAGGATAGCTGTGAAATAGTGACCCCGTGTCGAATCTCTGTTTCTTTGGCTACATTTTCTAAACGATCTAGGAATGTGGTATGGATTTCACCACAGACGGACAGATGCTATAACCAACAACCATCACATGCCTAGATTTGATTTGCAGTCACTTACTACGGGTATTCAATACATATACTTAAGATGTTACTGTTGCATGTATCTTCTACCCGTGTCAAACAAATGTCGTCTGCTAGAGCGGGAGGGGGAAAAGTTATCGATTTACATATCAAGATCATTTGAGCTACTCGTATGAATCGAGTGATTTAATCACGTGATGAATTTGATATTTCAAAAGTGATTTTTCTTCTTTCAGGTTGTTTTGGCAGTGCTGGGTGTGTGCTCTGCTCTCCCCGCCATCAGAGACACCCCAGAGGTCGCGGCAGAGAAAGCGCGGTTCTTCGAAGTTTTCCGTGCTGCTCAGGCCGCCGCCCAGCCACAGACCAACGCTATTACCCAGCAGGCCTACATCCCTGCCCCCATCCAGCAAATATGGACCGGCCCCTTGGCTGCCACCATCCCTGCTGGCATTGATGGTAAGATCATCCCCGTGTCTAACACTAACGAGGTTGCTGCTGCTCGCAATGAATTCTTCAACACCTACCAAGCTCAGCTGGCTGCTACCGTGGGTATTGCCCCTCAGGCCGTAGCCCCTGTCCAGCCCCAACCCGCTCCCATGGCCGAAGCTCCCGTCCAAATTGTCACCCCCGTGCAGGCCAAATGGACCGGCCCAGTCGCCGCCACCATCCCCGCCGGCGTACCTGGATCCTCACCACAGGTCCCCGACACTGCCGAGGTGGTGGCCGCCAAGCAGGCATTCTTCAACACCTACCAGAAGCAGGTAGTAGCGACGGCACCAGCATCACCAGCCTACTAACGAACCTTATTGTGAAAGTTATAAACTATGTATAGATCTAATATTGTTGAAATATACCTAAAAATCTATAAAATCCAGGGTTTTCTTTTTTACATACACCTTTTAGACTATACGAGTAAGTAATGTTTCTTGATAAGAAGCCATGTTATACCTCACTACTACCAACGTTGCATACGTGTGGGCAGCTGTAATCCTAGAATGCCATGGATGATGTTGGAAGACCCGCCAGGCCTCAGTCTGGCACGGGCCTTCTATAGTCTTAAGACTGCCCTCCTCATTCCTCATCATTCCATACCTATTCCCCCTTCTATGTAAACTTTACATATATGGCCCTCTGAGTCACGCTGACTGGACGTAATGCTTATGAATATCTCTCATAATGATTACTGACTGGAAAGGAAGTTTGTTTTTTTTTGGGGGGTTGGAGCTGAAGAATTCAGGAGAGAGGTTTCTCTGGAGTGTGGTAAGGAAGAGAAAGAAAAGAAAAGGGAAGGGAAGGAAATAAAGTAACAGATCCTGGGTTATAGACTTAAGGTGATCTACCGTTGATTAAGCAAGACGTGCAAGATACGATCATATTCTTCTGGCCTACTTTGGCGTCATGAAAATGCTCCTCTTCCCTACAAACTATGTAGATGATACTGTTGTTGATTTTTTATGATTTTAAGTTACTTCAAAATTCTTCATCATATCATCAGTACGTACAGACAATACACATCTAGTGGGCCATAATAGCTAACGAAGAGTCTACTCAAAGAAATAACACTTTATGAAGTCAGTGTAACATTTAGCTTTATTCCTGTATGATACTGATATATATATATATATATATATATATATATATATATATATATATATATATATATATATATATATATATATATATATATATATATATCACTTGATAATGCCAACCGACGCAAGACATTCTAAAGACATCGAACGAGACAAACCATTTCCACAAGAGAACGTCGGGTTCTGTCACCAACATACACAGTCGTCAGTTACTGATGATGTATGGATTCGTGTACATCAGTCACCAATGGAAAGAAGACGGGGAGGACAAGACGTCTGAAGACTTCGGTATGTGCTAGGCTACGGCATAACAAGCGTTTAGGAGAGACAACAACAGGAACAAAAGAGTGCCTATAGAGATGAGGAAAGAATTCTTCATTCACAGGATTTCTATCATTTTCTTAGATAACAAGAGAAACCTACAGCAAAGATGCTGCTTAATCCTCTTGCAAGAACCTGGGTTAAGTGCAAGCCGACCGCCTCGCCAAGGATTCGAATCCATATAGGTCCAACCCCAGGTTGGCTCGTGTTGATTCATTGTCAGCACATATAAAAATACACACATACATACACACACACACACACACACACACACACACACACACACACACATATATATATATATATATATATATATATATATATATATATATATATATATATATATATTCTTTCCTACTTGTTCTCCGCTTCCCGTGCTGGCAAGGCAGCGCCATGAGCAGACAAAGAAAAGGCTTCCTTCGGTCATATCCATTCTCTAGCCGTCATGTATAATTCACAGAAACCGCATTCCCCTTTCCACAAGATCCTGCGAACCTTTCCGTTGTTTTTCCCAGCTGCTTCGTATGCCCTTATTCAGTCCATTGACAACAAGTCGACCCCTGTACTCCAGTTCTCTTCAGTTCATTTTATCCCGTGCACCCCTTTCACCCTACTGCATGTTTGGGCCCCAAAGCATTCAGAATCTTTTTTCACTTCAACGTTTAATTTCAAACTTGCTTTAAGTTTCACTAACACTAAAAAAAAAAAAAAAAAATACAGTACTAACGTATCGCAACAACTGACTAGAAATGCCCAAACTACTTATTGCATTCAAGAACAGCAAGACAATGAGAAAATGGCCTGGAATTTCAGTTGGTTGTGTTTACCAGATACCTTGCATGGACTGCAATATAATTTACTTGGGACAAAGAGGAAAATAATTGAATTTAAGAATAAAAGAGCATCAGTATAGCGTACGTGCTGGACAAGAATTAAGTGTTTACTCCTGCATATACTGACTGGAACAACGCTCAGAAATTGTACCTTGTCATTCAGTTGTAGAAAAAACGTTACAGTATCTAGCTTCCTTAAACACAGTCTTCATGATAATCTCAACATCGCCTTAAGCATATACAAATTAGATCCTTTCATAATTAAATAAACTGTTAACATGTACAATTTTATGAGCTAATCCACGACCTGACACTTGCCTTTGATCATCCGACCCTTGCCTTTGGCCACTCGATCTCTGCCCTTGATCACCCAACCCTTGACAATAGTGACCTGAACCCTGCCTTCTGTTATATTTCTAACGTTAGCTCTCCAACGGACGAGGTAATGGGCCTTAAATGTCAGGTATATATATATATATATATATATATATATATATATATATATATATATATATATATATATATATAATACCGGACTCTACCCGCATGTGGTTTCACCACAAGTAAAAAAGTCACCTTCACCGAGGCTGCATCAACGTCGGTGGGCGAAAAGTACAATCTCGCTGAGGATCTTGTCACTCCACAAGGAACCCATCATTCCCCCTCCTCCTGATAAGCGTGCAGCCTAGAAGGTGCAAGAGTTCCCATAAAGTGGATTCTGGAGGTGTATCATTAATTCGTTCTTCAGAGCAATTTGGTGAGTTCCTTGAGCACCGGTCTTCTAATCTGCCTGGGTCCTTACACATAGTCACAGTGACAAGTCAAGACAATCAATAGAAAATATTGAAATTCTTCGATGCGTTCTAAGCTCTTAAAGAATGATGGTTTTGGTTGGGTATTGGGGTTTTGAGCCCAGCGACTGCCAAAAGGTTACTTCGGCCGAAGCCATCAAATTCTAACCACTAGTTCGAAAACCTTGGATACCTTACTCATACGCTGGAGGTGATTACAGGGCTATATCTACTCTCTTACTCCACATATAGCCCCTGGGTGAGCGGGTTGTGCTAACAGCCCCTGAGTGAGCGAGTTGTGCTACACTTTCAGTCAAGGGACGACTGCCGAGTCACCGTAGAAGGAGGGAAGTGTGTGTCTGTGTTGAGGGGTGAGGACGATTACCGTTTTCTATTCCATGTCGACTATAGCAAATCTGATGTTCGATGGGTAACTGTCACTGTTCAATAAAACTGATAGGGGAAAATAAGATATCTTATCCTTCCTTACCTATATCATAATTAAACCTTTCAAGATACAGCTTGTATAGAAAATAAAACTATGAATCACATTCGACTTAAGCTTATCTGTCGATTGTGAAAGGATAAGTTAATCAATCTATAAAGACTCACATGTTTTAATCGACTTACGAAAACTCAAAGAGCATTTTCAAGTCATAAAGTGTCGTTAATTTTGATGCCTTTTTTTTTCACTAAACAGGATAATCTCAGATGATTGTAATGAATGTAAAATAACATTCAAGTCTCATCATTCTCAATAACTGGTACCACAAATGTGTATTTCTTGTCCTAAACACGTGAAAAAGAAACGTTCATCAGATATCTAACAGTGAAGGCTATTCCTAACGTCCGACCTTTCAGACAGTGGCGTGTTATGTCAGCTATTATCAAATCTATATATTCCCGACTGTAATCCTCTCCTCATACTAACCATTGATGCAATCTGGGTTTACTTGAGGAGAATCTGGAAACATAGTTGTATATCCTTGACGCTTAATAGCAAGAAGGTGTACGAAAAACTCCCGTCTCAGGTAACCTCCCAGTGTAACGTACAAATGTCGTAACGAGACAATCAATTATAGAAAAAGAAAAAACATGATCATATGAAAAATGACCCTGCTGCTCATGAGAACGTAACGGTCAATATTCAAAACCTGCTTTTTCGGTAGAGAGAGACAGACAAGTGTCCAACAGAATTTGGGGTACAACGTTCGCCCATTCACCCGGAAGGAAGCCTGGTCGACCTAGACCAATTAACTTTGGTGGCAACACCGGCCCTAGGTGACCTTGCTGGATGTTCGGGTATAAAGGGAAGCCACAGGTCCTCACTCAGCATAGTAAGGTTCCCTACACATACAAACACCATCATCATGAGGGCTCTGGTAACTATCGCACTGTTGTGTTCTCTGAGAGAAGAGAGTTTTAGTGTTGTAAGCATACTTCTGGTCTGCACCTGCGGCGGTGCCATGTCAAGTGGAAATATCTGGGAAAAGACACCGTCGAATTTGTCTCCCTTTCCCTTCAATTCTTAACGCTTTGTCGAATTTGTCTCCCTTTCCCTTCAATTCTTAACGCTTTGTCGAATTTGTCTCCCTTTCCCTTCAATTCTTGACACCTTCACGACACTAATGTGGCATGAAGTTCTCACAGACGTAAAGATTATGATGATTTCAACCATCACATCACTTGATTAGACATGAAGTAAGTTAAAAAGTGTCGGAGACATATTTGTTAAGTTGATATCGAAAATCCTTTTTCCCGTGCCAGCCATGGCGTCTGCTATAAGAAAAATACATCGTGACTAACATATCAAAAGCATACAAGACACTACTCTAAACCCAATGATTATTCACGTAATAAAGATGATATTTCAAAAGTTATCTCCTTCCCTCAGGTTGTTTTGGCAGTGCTGGGTGTGTGCTCTGCTCTCCCCGCCATCAGAGACACCCCAGAGGTCGCGGCAGAGAAAGCGCGGTTCTTCGAAGTTTTCCGTGCTGCTCAGGCCGCCGCCCAGCCACAGACCAACGCTATTACCCAGCAGGCCAACATCCCCGCCCCCATCCAGCAAATATGGACCGGCCCCTTGGCTGCCACCATCCCTGCTGGCATTGATGGTAAGATCATCCCCGTGTCTAACACTAACGAGGTTGCTGCTGCCCGCAATGAATTCTTCAACACCTACCAAGCTCAGCTGGCTGCTACCGTGGGTATTGCCCCTCAGGCCGTAGCCCCTGTCCAGCCCCAACCCGCTCCCATGGCCGAAGCTCCCGTCCAAATTGTCACCCCCGTGCAGGCCAAATGGACCGGCCCAGTCGCCGCCACCATCCCCGCCGGCGTACCTGGATCCTCACCACAGGTCCCCGACACTGCCGAGGTGGTGGCCGCCAAGCAGGCATTCTTCAACACCTACCAGAAGCAGGTAGTAGCGACGACACCATGATCAACCACCCACTAACGAATCCTACTGTCGTAGTTAACAAAGTTTATATATAAAACTGTTGAAAGACACGAAAAAATATATCTAATTTTCTATTCTATTCAATATTTAATATCCTTTCTAGACCTGAAAGTTGACGAAAGTTTCTCGATTAAAAGCCATGGTATATGCTCTACTGATCCCACCGTTGCTTGCGTGTAGGCTACTGTGATGCAAGAATAGCATGGGCGATGGTGAAGACTCGCCAGACTTTATCCTAGCACGGATCTTGTCTTTGGCCTAGACCTGGCCTTGCCTTTAGATTATCCACCTTCCCTTTCTTTTCTCATTAGTTGGTCATTTGGCTTTAGTCGTGTCGACTGCTGGGATCATTTAAGGCCATCAGGTTTCAAGTTCTAACCTCCAGGAGAATAATCTTGAACACTGCAGCGTCCTACACACATGCACCTTCACTCCTTGTGTCAAATCCCTACACGTCGGGTGGACATAACGATATGAAAAAACAAATGAATTGATTATTGACAATGCTTCACTCTCAGTCACAATTCTCTGGTTACTGTCTTTTTCAGCAGAAGAAATGAAAGCCAATCAATGGACACAGTACACATACGCTGGGTGTTGGAAAGGATGACAATTGAACGTGTGATCAAGTATATTCCTACGAGTCCAAGGTGGAAATGAAACGCGATAATTTCCCGAGTGCGCTTTCGTGTAATAATCACATCATCTCCCCAGATGATGCGATTACACGAAAGTGCAGTTGGGAACTTATCGCGTTCCATTTCCCCGTAGACTCATAGGAATACATTGGGTATGTATATCATAGCTAACTCAGAGTCTGTTCTGGGGAAGTGACATCAATTCGTTATTCCAACGTGACTTTCAGTCAATATTCTTTCGTAACTTTGACGGATATATCACTTCATAACAACGACTCAGCACATACACAAGGCATTCTTTTTTCTATTGAAAAGGAACCCTCTTTACTAAGATATAAATCGGTTCCTGGAACCAACAAAAAACACTGTCATCAGTGGCATCCGAATTTGTGTTGGGAACCATTTCAGGGAAAATTGTGTGGACGAGCTATGTAAAGACATGGGTCCATCCATACTAGGATAAAGAACGGGCAATCTTTACCATCAACAGACTTATATAAATCTTCCCGGGTCCTTCATCATCTACAGCCGTACATTTTCATTTTAAGATATTCCACCATAATCTTAAAGCTACGTCAAGGCCTAAGGGAGGAAAACTGGTGCCTAATTGCTTCGACAGGACAGAGTCTTAGTTACCTCACAGACACGCAATGAGGAGAAAATTGAGCTACTTGTGTTAACGCTGCCATATATGCCAACTCCTGTTCACATATATACAGTATCTGTATAAGTTTTACTAACTAAACTTACAATAAAGTGTTTATGGAATCCTTCTATCTATAAGGGGATGAAATAAAAATGATAAAACCTAATCAATATGTAAGGTAAAAACAAATATTTAGGCTAACATGAAAGCAACACAGTTCACTCTAGATATTACAGAGTGAAATGTAATTGCATTATATATCTCATTCAGTAAGGCTAAGGGAATCATCTGCAAGGATATAAAAATCTCGAATGCTTAGGAAAACAAAAACAAAAGCAATATGCGTATGCGAGAGGTACATTGCCTTACAAGGAGGGGAAGATAGTGGACAATAGGGTTTTTGACTTGGTTTCATAAACTTTTTATAGTTTTCTCGTTTTGAGGTTATTTTCAAATTCGATCTAGTATAAACCTTTCATGGAGTCGTAGGGACGAAATTCATCCCCATAAACTCATGACGTGAATTTTCTAATAAGAATTTAGACATTTCTATTTTTCTGATATATATATATATATATATATATATATATATATATATATATATATATATATATATATATATATATATATATATATATAAAACTGGCATATTTCTCTCTTATGTCTCCCATGATGATGTGATTATTACACGAAAGTGCACTTGGGAACTTATCGTGTTTCATTTTCCCCGTGGATTCATAGGAATATATATATATATATATATATATATATATATATATATATATATATATATATATATATATATATATATTTCTTTCTTTTTTCTTTCATACTATTTGCCATTTTCCACATTAGCGAGGTAGCGTTAAGAACAGAGGACTGGGCCTTTGAGGGAATATCCTCACCTGGCCCCCTTCTCTGTTCCTTCTTTTGGAAAATTAAAAAAAAAAATGAGAGGGGAGGATTTCCAGCCCCCGCTCCCTTCCCTTTTAGTAGCCTTCTACGACACGCAGGGAATACGTGGGAAGTATTCTTTCTCCCCTATCCCCAGGGATATATATATATATATATATATATATATATATATATATATATATATATATATATATATATATATATATATATAACACGCAAAGAAAATCTTGAATACTCTATTGCTCAAGATAGTGTTAAGACCACATACGCTCTCAGTGCATATATATATATATATATATATATATATATATATATATATATATATATATATATATATATATATATATATATATATATATATATATATATATATATGTGGCCCTTAATGACAGTTGTTATGTTGGTTATTTGGGCTTTATTGCCCATCGAATGTCCAGATTATCAAGGCCGTCAGAGTCAAACCCTAATCAACAATCGTAAACCTTGACCACCTTCATAAGGAGTTCAAGGTGATTCTACGACCGTAAAACACTCGCACTGTACATGTAGGTCATGTGTGCGAGATGTGTTGCACTTTATGTAAGAGATGACTGTTGACTCATCTTGTGTGTGTGTGTGTGTGTGTGTGTGTGTGTGTGTGTGTGTGTGTGAAGAATCGCCGTTTTCTTTTCAGTGTCGACCGAAGCAGATCCAATGCTCTATGGAGAAACTATGAGTCGTCGTTCAATGAATATGATCCGGAAAAGGGGATGTATATTTCTCTCTTGCTTGAATCACATTTAAATCGTCTGAGATACATCTCACAGGATGAGCTCAGAGTACCATTCGAGCTTATCTCTTTCATTCGACCACCAAAGGAAACTTCGATAGATTCCTAATCATTTGTTGAACTCGATTAACGAGGACTAAAGAGAATACCTTGTTCAAGTGGGTTTACTTTTGACATCATCCCACTGATTTGATTTTCATGATTTTAGATATATATGCAAAATTGGATTCAGATTTGAGGATTAGGTCGTAATTTCTACCAGGAATGATGTGACATGACTTATGCATTTCACATGTAGAAATAACTTTGTCCTGAACACTGAGAAAAACAGACGTTCATCAGATATCTAACAATATAAACAGATCTTTATATCTAAACTTGGGGCAGTGATCTTTATAAAATGTTGACTATAATTTGTTCATCTTGTAAAAAGGAATCTTTTCTAGAGTAATAATCAATAAATTCTAGAAAACAATCTGGGTTTTATTTACATGAAGTGAGGCTGGATACTGTGTTGTAAGTCTTTGGCACCATAAAGCCGGGTCTGGATGGGATTTACTATTCACACTTTGCCACCGTAACATACTGATGAGAGAAAACCCAGTCACAGTTATAATATGAAAGCAAAATGTACACCCCTTTTGGCTAGAACGGATAAGTTGTTCGGCAAAGTTCGGTCACACGATCAACCCATTGACATCCAGATGACGCGGAAGTTGGTCGACGTAGACATGATTAACACACATAGCAACACCGGCACACTAGGTGGCCTTGCTTCACATTCGGGTATAAAGGTAAGCCACAGACCCCACACTCAGCATAGTAAGGTTCCCTACACACGAACACCATCATCATGAGGGCTCTGGTAACTATCATGGTGTTTCGTTTGAGGAAGACGAGCGTCTGGTGTTGCCACAATAATACCCACTTTTGATTCGTATCTAAACGGTACGATGCTAGTGTGAATATGCGAGAAAATGACCTCATAGATTTTTTCCTTTACACTTCTTAACTTCTTCATATGAATATGACGAAACTGATTTAAACCATCAAATAACTTTGAAGAGACTTTTAGTATCTTACTGTATTAAGGACATACTGCAGTATGTGTCAAACAGATTGTGACTTACACATTAAGATCGTGTAAGCGACCCCAACTGAGTGATGAAGATGATATTTCAAAAGTTATCTCCTTCCCTCAGGTTGTCTTGGCAGTGCTGGGTGTGTGCTCTGCTCTCCCCGCCATCAGAGACACCCCAGAGGTCGCGGCAGAGAAAGCGCGGTTCTTCGAAGTTTTCCGTGCTGCTCAGGCCGTCGCCCAGCCCCAGACCAAAGCTATACCCGAGCAGGCCAACATCCCTGCCCCCATCCAGCAAATATGGACCGGCCCCTTGGCTGCCACCATCCCTGCTGGCATTGATGGTAAGATCATCCCCGTGTCTAACACTAACGAGGTTGCTGCTGCCCGCAATGAATTCTTCAACACCTACCAAGCTCAGCTGGCTGCTACCGTGGGTATTGCCCCTCAGGCCGTAGCCCCTGTCCAGCCCCAACCCGCTCCCATGGCCGAAGCTCCCGTCCAAATTGTCACCCCCGTGCAGGCCAAATGGACCGGCCCAGTCGCCGCCACCATCCCCGCCGGAGTACCTGGATCCTCACCACAGGTCCCCGACACTGCCGAGGTGGTGGCCGCCAAGCAGACATTCTTCAACACCTACCAAAAGCAGGTAGTAGCGACGACACCATGATCAACCCACAAATAAACCTTACTGTGGTAGGTTACGAAATTTGTATAGAAAATTGTTGAAAGACATGAAATACATCTAATTTTCTACAATATCCAAGTGTTCATCTCCTCTCTTTTTTGGAACTTGAAAGTGGACAAAATTTCTTCCTGAGAAAACAGCGCACTTCACCGATACCATTCTTACTTGTAGGCAGCTGTAACCCAAGATTCATATGTGGTCAAAGACTCGTCAGGCTGTATCCTGACATGGCCCTGATTATTAGACTGCCTTCATCTCCGATTGATTGGTACGCACTAAAGCCTATCCACTGCAGGAGTGATTAAGGACACCGAGTTCCAAGTTAAAACCACCTGTAAAATACGCTTAACCACTTCAATTTCCTACAAAACACGTACACCCCACAGTCCAAATGTGGCCTTCCACATTGGCTGAACATGATGATAGAAGACTCTTTCTTGGTTATTGATTGGCGGGAAAGGATTGCGAGAGCTGAAGAATTTAGGAAAGGCTGTTAAGAGGGCTCTCTGGAGTGTGGCGAATATGAAACAAAGATGAGAAAAGAGTAGGAAGGGAGGCGAGAAACAGGTCCTGTGGCACTACGCAGATGTATCATAGTCCTTGAAAGGAGATAAACAAGATAAGATCATATACTATTGTAATCATCCAGCTCTATTGTATTTCTTTGGTTATTTCCATTTTACCGGTCACTGTACACAATACACATTCACTGGGCGTATATATCATGGCTAACCAAGAGTCTGTTCAGTGGAAGTGACATGACTTTGTATATTCACTGTACCATTAAGTTACACTACTTTCGTGACATTGCGAGATCTGTCACTCGATAACGAGTCTACACATGCATAACGCACTTCACACTACAAACCCTCTTTCCCAAGGAAATATTGGTTTCCGCAACCATCAATGATACGTATATGGATTTGGATTAATAATTATTTCAAGGGTAAGAATATGTAGACAGGCTATAGGAAAATATGGGTCCGTACCTAACTAAATAACAGCGTATTTCTACCATCTACTGACGTATATATTCATGGTGTTTAACATTTTCGCCAACGACTTCAAAGTTATGTCTTCTGTAGGGGCTGGGAAAAGGGGTAGGGGTGCGAATGGGTGCCGAATGCTTCGACAGGATTAATGAGCTTCAGTTACCTTGCAGTACACGAGGCTCAACTCACCTCATGAACAAGGAAAATCTAAAACGTTAATGCCTGCATTACACATATTCATCTGCCTTACAACCCAAGTATAACTCACTTCTGGAACCCAGCCTAAGTACATACGTCAAACCCACCATTCCTCGAGACCGCTTGATCCTCCAGCTTAGCATCAAAATCCACACAGTCAAGCTTCGGCTTGGAAGAGTCTATGCCGATCCACAGAACCTGATACATCACTCCTTGACACATCTCTTCACCTTAGGGGATCCCTTGGCCAACATGAGGCCGTCCGTGACACAACGTACCAGGCCAGAACCAGCTGTAAAATTTTGGGTATTTGTACCGCTCTCTCACGACCAGCGTCAGCCTCAGACGACGCCGCGAGTCGTCAGCATTCTTATTCTTGTCAAAAATCCACAATACCCTCACTACCAGGAGTTTCCCATACCATCACAGCAATCTATGACTCTCTATGCACCATATACTACGTTGTTCCACAACTCAACCAAAACACATACTTAGACGACGGCAAATTTTCCACCACTCGTAATCTGGTTTGTGTGTTGATGTAAGAGACGCCATGCGCGCGCCTACCCATGGCTACCAACCCGCCGGACAGATTCCTCTCCACCGCGCCGCAGGCCTACCAACCTCAACCAACTAACTTCCCAAATTACATATATACACAAGTGGTTTGTCTAGGAAAAAATGAAAATAAAAGTTCCATCAATATGTAATACAAAAAACATAGATATTAAGACAACCATGAAAACATATCCGGTCACTCTAGGTATTATACAAGGTGAAATTCAATTTCCTTCTCTATATATTTCATTCTGTAATGCCAAACGGTAAAGGAAACGAAATGAGATGATATGATTTTTGACGTGAATTTATATAGAAAGGAGCCTTCAAAACCAAATGCATTCCCTATAAACTCATGATGTCAAAATTCACCTCAATAAACTCATGGTGTCAATTTTCTTACAAAAATTCAAAGACAGGTTTTTCACTTTCTCAAAAATTCGTACTTTCCTTTTCCTTTTCTCTCCATATTTCAATTAGGCCCGGCCTTGATGTGAACTTTAGTCCGTGACTGGAGCCTTCATCATGCATATATGATGTGATTATTACACGAAAGTGCGCATGGGTAGCACTAGGAAAAACAAAAAAAGGCAACATTAGTTCACACAGTCTGTAGCTGTCATGTGTTATGAACCGAGACCACAGCTCCCATTCCACATCCAGGTCCCACAGAACTTTCCATGGTTTACCCCAGACGCTTCACATGCCCTGGTTCAATCCATTGACAGCACGTCGACCCCGGTATACCACATCGTTCCAATTCACTCTATTCCTTGCACGCCTTTCACCCTCCTGCATGTTCAGGCCCCGATCGCTCAAAATCTTTATCACTCCATCCTTCCACCTCCAATTTGGTCTCCCACTTCTCGTTCCTTCCACCTCTGACACATATATACTCTTTGTCAATTTTTCCTCACTCATTCTCTCCATGTGACCAAACCATTTCAACACACCCTCTTCTGCTCTCTCTATATACATACATACATACACACACACACACACACACCACACACAAGTTATCCATAAACGAGTAGCCCATTTTCTGTTACCAAAGTTAAAGTCACAGAGAAACAACGATCAATTCTATATACAGCAAAGTAACTTTAAAGAAGTAACCAGTGAAATAAAAATGTCGAAAAAATATGCAAACAAGACAAGGTGTTTACATCGTAGTCATGAAATCAGACATATCCTCATTTTTCAATCGTTTGTGATGATACTAAAGAAGAAAAAAATAATCAGGTGCGTTGTGTAAATCCTCGTATGACACAGCTGTCACAGGTACCTGTGATCATTTCACTTATAGTGAAAACCTTAGTCAATTATCATATCAACTCTCATAAAGCATCAGCAAATTCTCTATACTTAGTATTTATAGCGGCTGAACCTCTTCGGTCCACTTGAGGAATAAGCGAAATAGATTCAACATTGTCAAACACCTTTTACGTTGTGGACATCAATTTTGCTATCACGATCGTTGCAGGTGACATCGTGAGAGATGGATTCGTCATCCCTTCCAAGATTATTGTGATGAATGAATGGCTAGTAATAGATCAAGATGGACGAAAGTCTCGTACGTTAGAGGTTTTGAACATTATTAGGTTTTAGGTCATTTTATTTGCGCGCGTACACACACACACACACACACACACACACACACACACACACACAATAAGTAGATAAGGTAAGTCTGAATGGAGAAAAACTGGAGGAAGTGAAGTGTTTTAGATATCCGGGAGTGTATTTGGCAGCGGATGGAACCATGGAAGCGGAAGTGAATCATAGGGTGGGGCAGGGGGCGAAAATTCTGGGGGCGTTGAAGAGTGTGTGGAAGTCGAGAACATTATCTCGGAAAGCTTAAATGGGTATGTTTGAAGGAATAGTGGTTCCAACAATGTTGTATGGTTGCGAGGCGTAGGCTGTGGATCTCTAGAGTTGTGCGCAGGAGGGTGGATGTGCTGGAAATGAGATGTTTGAGGACAATATGTGGTGTGAGGTGGTTTGATCGAGTAAGTAATAATAGGGTAAGAGAGATGTGTGGTAATAAAAAGAGTGTGGTTGAGAGGGAAGAAGAGGGTGTTTTGAAATGGTTTGGTCACATGGAGAGAATGAGTGAGGAAAGATTGACCAAGAGGATATATGTGTCAGAGGTGGAGGGAACGAGGAGAAGTGGGAGACCAAATTGGAGGTGGAAAGATGGAGTGAAAAAGATTTTGAGTGATCGGGGTCTGAACATGCAGTAGGGTGAAAGGCGTGCAAGGAATAGAGTGAAGTGGAGTGATGTGGTATACCGGGGCCCACGTGCTGTCAATGGATTGAACCAGGTCGTGTGAAGCGTCTGGGGTAAACCATGGAAAGTTTTGTGGGGCATGGATGTGGAAAGGGAGCTGTGGTTTCGGTGCATTATTACATGACAGCTAGAGACTGAGTGTGAACGAATGGGGCCTTTGTTGTCTTTTCCTAGCATTACCTCGCACACATGAGGGGGGAGGGGATTGTTATTACATCTGTGGCGAGGTGGCGATGGGAATAAATAAAGGCAGACTATGAATCATGTACATGTGTATATATGTATATGTCTGTGTGTGTATATATATATATACGTTGAGATGTATAGGTATGTATATTTGCGTGTGTGGACGTGTATGTATATACATGTGCATGTGGGTGGGTTGGGCCATTCTTTCGTCTTTCTCCTTGCGCTACCTCGCTAACGCGCGAGACAGCAACAAAGCAAAATGAAATAAAAAGATAAATGAATATATATATATATATATATATATATATATATATATATATATATATATATATATATATATATATATATATTGCACTTTCGTGTAATAATGACATCATCAGGGGAGACACATGAGAGAGATATAACAGTCAGTTGATATACAACTTCGCCTGCAAACAGTAACACTACAAGCGAGATGACAACTTCGACAAGGGGATATCACTGCCAAACAGGAACTAGGGCAGGTTTGTATAACCTCTCGTCCAACAGGAGTCAACCTTACCCTGCTTCCGTGTGGAGCACAGCCTAGAAGCTGTAGTAGCCCGATAAAGCGAGTCTTAAAGTTAAATAACAATAATAATGATTATAATGATAATAAGCATAACAATAATAATCAACGATAATCAATAATGATAATAATAATGATAATGATAATATCATTAGTAATAATAATAATAATAATAATAATAATAATAATAATAATAATAATAATAATAATAATAATAATAATAATAATAATAATAATAACTAATATCTAAACGTATTTGTGTGTGTGTGAGTGTGTATGTGTGTGTAAAGTCTGTCAAAAACTAATGAACATTTTCAAATATTTTTAGTGGCTCAAGATAGTGCTTAAGATCGTACACGCCCTCACTGCATTATATACAGTCCTTAAAGATAGTTAAGGATGGTTATTTGGGCCTTATGCTCATCGAAAGTCGGGATGATTTAAGGCCGTCAACATCAGGTTACCATAACCAATCGAAAAACTTGAACACCTTCCTCAGATGTGACCATAACCACCCGCACTGTATATATGGGTAGTGTGCGCGAGGTGTGTTGCAGTTTATGTAAGAGATGACTACTGCTGACTCGCCTTGGGAGGAGGGAAGCGTCTGTGTGTGTGTGTGTGTGGGTGTCTCTTTGGGAGTGGGTTGGTGAAGAGGAGGAGGAGGTGGAGGAGGAGGAGGATCATCGCCGTTTTCTTTCTAATGTCAACTAGAGCAGACGTGGCGTTCTGTGGGTGATTGCCAGTCATTGTTTTTTAGACATCTACAATTTGGGATAATGGTCATCTATATCCGTTCCTGCCACAAATCACAGTGACGTCTTGTATGATAGAGCTTACTGGATAATTTCTGTGAGCCACATTCAACTTGAGGTTCCCATTATCACAACCACAAAAGAAAACTTAAATTGATTTATAAAGATTCATATGATGTGCTCGATTTATGAAGACTCAAAGAGCATTTTCAAGTCATTTTTTTTTCTTTGTTTTTGCTTTAACAGCTGCTTTATTCCATGGGTTAACTTTTCATGATTTTAGATATATGCAAGAGTGGCTTTTCAACTTAAATGATCATTCGTAAATGAAACTATGAATAATGTGTATTGACTTGTAATACGTATTTCAATTACAGAAATGATCTTGTCCTGAACGCTTGAAATATACGTTCACCAGACATCAAATAATGTACATCATTCTACCTATTTACAATTTGCGACTGTGATCTATGATGCTGACTATAACCAAACTGAAGTGCCTGCATGTGTAATCCTTTCCTGAGGTAATAACTTACCTAATTGTGGAAACAATCTGGGATCACACGAGGTAACAACGCTGGACACGCTGTAATTCAACCCTTAAAACCCAGGAGGATGTGAAGAGGATTATGAACACCATCACATCTCAGAGTCACAGATAACTTCTTCACACTTGCCACTGTAACACACTAATGAAAGAAAACCTTAACCCAATCATAAGATAAAGAAAAAAAAACCTCGTATCATATTTTTCATAGAACGTTACAACGTGAAAAACCTCGTATCATATTTTTCATAGAACGTTGCAACGTGACAGAGTCAAAATCGAACATCTGCTCTCACTGAAGATGGATAATAAGAGTTCATCAAAGTTATACCCCACGATTTCTCTCTCTCTCTCTCTCTCTCTCTCTCTCTCTCTCTCTCTCTCTCTCTCTCTCTCTCTCTCTCTCTCTCTCTCTCTCTCTCTCTCATTCTCTCTCTCTCTCATTCTCTCTCTCTCTCTGTCGACCAGATGGCGGAAGCTGGTCTACCCATAGCGATTAACATACATACATCCATACCAGCAGCAGCACTGGGTGACCTTGCTTGACATTCGGGTATAAAGGGAAGCCACAGGTCCACACCCAGTATAGTAAGGTTCCCTACCCACACACAGCCGAACATCATGAGGGCTCTGGTAAATATCGCACTGTTGTTTCGCTTGAAGAAGTGTCTAGTGTTGTGCAATTTTATCATTTAATTTTTTTGTCATTTGCATCTTCTGTGGTACGATGCCAATGTGATTATTTGTGGAAAAAAGGAGAAGCCTCATCGTAAGTTCCTTTCTTTGTCTATGACTTTTAACAGCTTCATTGAACGAATGTGATATGAAGCATATTACAGACGTCCTGATGGTGTTAAATTTGTACCATTACATAACTGGAGTAGGCTTTCATTATACTTCGGTGTTCAAGACGTGTGTGTAAAGTGGCAGCTGCAGTATTTCCCCTCCCTCCCTTGGCATGTCGTCTGCTACACAATGGCTTAGATCTTAAAACATTTAGCGACTCCTCTGAACTGAGCGCTTGTGTATGTAATCAGTAAGAAACCCAAAAGTTATTTCCTTTCTTCAGGTTGTCTTGGCAGTGCTGGGTGTGTGTTCGGCCGCCCCCTTCGGGAAAATCCCTATGGGGGCTGAAGAGAGAGCGCAGTTCTTTAAAACGTTCCTCGCTGCTGAGGCTGCTGCTCCGTCACAGGCCAACACTGTACTCCAGCAGGCCCACAACCCTGCCCCTGCCCTGCACAAGTGGACCGGCCCCTTGGCTGCCACCGTCCCTGCCGGTATTGATGGCAAAGTCATCCCCGTGTCCTACACTAACGAGGTTGCTGCCGCCCGTAGTCAGTTCTTCAACACCTACCAAGCCCAGGTGGCTGCTACTGCCGTTGCCGCCCCCGAGACCGAGGCTCCCGTCCAACCCCAGCCCACTCCCCAGGCCGAAGCCCCTGTCCAACCCCAACTTACTTCCCAACCCGAGGCCCCTGTCGAACCCCAACCCGCTCCCAAGCCCGAAGCCCCTGTCGAACCCCAACCTCTTCCCGCCCCCGTAAGGCATAAATGGACCGGCCCACTCGCCGCCACCCTCCCCGCCGGCGTACCTGGATCTCCACCTCAGGTTCCCGACACTCCCGAGGTGGTGGCCGCCAAGCAGGCATTCTTCAGCACCTACCAGAAGCAGATTGAAGCAACAGCATCCGCGTCACCAACACCCTAGACGAACCCTACTGTCGTGGGATACGAAACCGTTATATAGAACATTGTTGACTTCTGTATTATGACAAAATCTCAACAAAATACGAGTTTTAATCGACCTCTTAGAACTTAGATGACGTTGCTGGGATAGAAAAAAAAAAAAAACACATGGGTTATTCAGTTGAGATCACCACTGTCTCTTATAGTACACACTGTAACCTGTACTCTGGCACGTATTACAGCGCCACACTGACTTCCACTAAAATGTTGATCGTTTGTGGTACATAAACCTTTCCAACTGCTTCGTCAGATCACGGCTACGTTTCTTACTACCTGGTACTGTATACAAGAGATAGCCATGGGCTCGACTGAACCAGGGTATGTGAAGCGACCATGGAAAGGTCAGTGGGACCTGGTTGTGGATAGGGAGCTGTAGTGTTGCTGGTGCATTACACATGACAGTTAAAGAATGGATGACAGCGAATGAGGTCTTTCTTCGTCTGTTCCTGGCGATACCTCGAAAACGCGGGAAACGGCAAACACGTATGAATGTATATTGTTATATACATAAATGAATATATATATAGATGAATATATATATATATATATATATATATATATATATATATATATATATATATATAAATGAATATATATATATATATATATGTATATATATATATATATATATATATATATATATATATATATATATATATATATATATATATATATATATATTCATTTATATTTCATTTATTATACGTAGTCCCCGTCTCCCGCGTTAGCGAGGTAGCTCAAGGAAAAAGACGAAAGAATGGCCCAACCCACCCACATGCACACACATAACGCCCACACACGCACATATGCATATACATTTCAAAGTATACATACACATACATACACAGACATATACATATATACACATATACATATTCATACTTGCTGCCTTCATCCATTCCATTGCCACCCCGCCACACATGAAATGGCATTTCATATATATATATATATATATATATATATATATATATATATATATTTCTTTTTTCTTTCAAACTATTCGCCATTTCCCGCATTAGCAAGGTAGCGTTAAGAACAGAGGACTGGAGATATATATATATATATATATATATATATATATATATATATATATATATATATATATATATATATATATATATGTATCCCTGCTACTGGCAGTAGCGCAGCTTCTAGAAAGGTCCTGGGTTACACCAAGACTTTCTTCATATCAAGAAATTGGTCGTGGAGTAAGTATGATAATGATCATTCTAATAACAACCTCTGGTCTGTTCCTACGTCTGATTAGGATAAATAACCGGCCTACATTTTCATTTTTCTGAGGCCATTATTACCAAACGGCTCAAAGTGATGGATCAAAGGCAGCAAAGGTGATCCACTTCTGCCGGATGAAGAGAAAACGAGACACAGACAGACAGACAGACAGACACACCCTCACACTTATGATGTGGAACTGAAGGTAATCCACTTGACCACCCTCAGGGTGGAACACCTGAAGAATTCAAATCTCCCTCGAGAGATGAAAAGTCTTGAAGATTGACCCCGCTTCCGTTTTGTTGAGGAGAAACTTGATGTGTGTGTGTGTGTGTGTGTGTGTGTGTGTGTGTGTGTGTGTGTGTGTGTGTGTGTGTGTGTGAGAGAGAGAGGGAGAGAGGAGAGCAACCCTACCCTGGATCATGAGGAGGTGAAGATCACATGCTTCTCTTTATGGAGGGGGAAAAAACAATGAGTGACGAGAAACAGATCTCTCTCTCTCTCTCTCTCTCTCTCTCTCTCTCTCTCTCTCTCTCTCTCTCTCTCTCTCTCTCTCTCTCTCTCTCTCTCTCTCACTCTCTCTCACAAGAGCCAACAAACGCATCCGAACTGCATGTAAAAGTTCAGGAAGGTCACGGCGTGGAAGGTTTAATGTCAGTTGTGCAGGGACAAAGGCCAGTACAGCCTCACCCCCCTGCCATTTATACCTGCTTGTGGGTAGAGTGATGAAAGAAGCATACCGCTGTGAAGGAAGGAATGAAAGACTCGCACAGCTGTGAAGGATGCAATGAATGAAGCAGACCCCCAGGACGTGTTGGAGAACAACAGGGATATCGAAGACGTGTTGGAGAACAACAGGCAGACCCAGGATGTGTTGGAGAACAACAGGTAGTAGACCCAGGACGTGTTGGAGAACAAGAAGCACACCTAGAACGTGATGAAGAACAATTGGCAGACTCAGGATGTGTTGGAGAACAATTGGTAGTGGAGCCAGGACGTGTTGGAGAACATCAAGTACACCCACGACGTGTTGAAGAACAACAAGTACACCCACGACGTGTTGAAGAACAATAGGCAAATCGAGGATGTGTCGGAGAACAAATACTGAAAGAGCAGCGGGGCGGAGAGCGTCACACTGGAACGGCTGGGGGGGAAAAAAACATAAAAAAACAAGAGCTTCGAAACAGATCCTGGGAAGGAAAGACTCGCACACCTCACTGACCAACCAGCAGGGTGGCTGGAGTGTGGCGGTAACGTTAAGACATGGATTGATATACGAGGTTTGGTGAGGTGAGGTAGGGGGAGGAGATGGGGCTAATTAGGGGAATGGGGTTGAGCTTGGAGGTTAGGAACACGAGGTATGGTGAGGTAGGGGGAGGAGATGGGGCTAATTAGGGGAATGGGGTTGAGCTTACGGGTTAGGAACACGAGGTATGGTGAAGTAGGGGGAGGAGATGGTGCTAATTTGGGGAATGGGGTTGGGCTTGGGGGGTTAGGAACTGTAGTGGAGGTTAAGATTGGGTGGTTGGTGTGCGGGGTGAGCCACTGGTGAGGAGGGTGAGGTAGCGGTGCTGGGTGGTGATGGAGGGGAAGGGGGGGGGGGGGTCCGGGTCGTCAAGCTTTGAAAGGTATCTTCATTCAAAGGTCTGTGGAGGGTTTTCTTTTTCATTCCATCAACGTCAGAACTGAAATTTTTGACGTTCAATTCAACGGCTCTTGAAATTATGCAATTATTTAAGTCGAATCCACTGTACCCTGTCAATCTTGGTAATGTATTCTCTGGAAATATCAATACAGCCAGGCACTAAACTTTACCTTCCTTGAGAAATACGAGTAGATTGACTCCCACATGACAAAGGAAGTTTCATATGTCATACATTAATGAAAACGTTTCATACATATTCAGCTATGTAAACGTTTCATACATATTCAGTTATGAAAACGTTTCATACATATTCAGTTATGACAACGTTTCATATGCATGGTACAGTTATGAAAAAAAATTTCATACATATAATACAGTAATGAAAACGTTTGATACGTATGATACAGTTATGGAAGCATTTCATACGTATGATACAGTAATGAAAACGTTTCATATGTATGTTACAGTTATGAAAACATTTCATACATATGATAGAGTAATGAAAACGTTTCAGATGTATGATACAGTTATGAAAACATTTCATACATTTGATAGAGTAATGAAAACGCTTTATATGTGTGATATAGCCATGAAAACGTTAAACTCTTCTTACTTTTGGTATGTTTTACGACAAATATTATTCCTTTCACCTCGAAGTGTCTCACAATGGTTAAACGAACCTATATGGAAGCCCTCCATAAATTTCTTTCAACATCATTTACCTGAATGTTATTTTCTATAAGTTTTACTGGTGTCAAAAAATGCACCTGAGGCTTATATAGTTTTATCTGCCACGTATCTTCCATGTCTTATAATTATTGAGTGCTGGTTTCATCCTTCCCAATTCTTCTTATGATATTCAATCCTGAATACAGACAATATTCCGTCCTTAGAATCAGAATATGCTACTCTGTTCTGAATATCGGCATTTGAATCAACGTCAGCGTCATAAAAAAAAAAATCGATGGTTCGTCTCCTTTGTATTACGTAGCACCTCCGTGGCGTAACGGTTAGCGTTGCTGGCCGTGACGCATGGGGGGGCGGGTATCGATAAAAATAGGCACAATTGTAATATTCTCCAGCGCAGAGTTGGTCTACCAACTTGAACTTTTTCTGTTTGGACTTGAACTCTTAGAGTCTCTCTGAGGAAAACACGTCCCAATCCATTCACTTCATATGACTTTACTATCGTCCTTAGCATCTTTCTAGTAAACCCAACAATGGTTTCGGCATTGATTTCTTTCGTGTAAGTCTGTCATCACTGATTTCACTATAATGTCTCTGCTCTCATATTTCTTTTCTTCTCCAACAATCGTTTCCTTAACCTAGAGACCTATTTGACCTGGGGTGTAAGGGTCAGATCAGGGGACACTGTAGTGTCGAACGTGAAGTCAAGATGAGTTTGTAGAGGGTGAGGTGAAGTGTAGTGAAGTGTAGTGAACATGTGTCTGGTAGCGTGACCCTCCATAGTGAACATGTTAGTGAGTGATAGTGTGGAGCGGGACTTGCTACATTCGCTCGAGGATGCTGATGTTTCTAGTCTCATGATTTTAACTGTAAATTCATCATATGAAACGATATATATATACTCCACAGTTCTCTTATTTCTGCTGCTGCTGCTTGTGCGTTACAACCCAGTCCAACCTACATTACCCTGACCATAAATAGTGTGAATAGCAGAGGTGATCAACACATTGCCCTTCGGCACACCACATCTGACATTAAGCCATTCTCTCCGTTCCTTATACTTGCCAAGACTTTAATGAACGTTTAAATGTAGTATAAAGGGTTTTACTGGTTCTATGAGGTATCTCTCCTCACTCGATTTTCCATAGGGAGAACCAGACGATCTTCAGTTCCTCATAACAACGCGTGAGGGTGGCTCTCCACACACACACACACACACACACACACACACACACACACACACACATTTCTCCTTTAAGAAAACGGAAGCTGCGTCACCTTCGAAACTTCATCTCTCGAGGGAGACTAAATCCTTCAGGTATTCCTCCACTGAAGGGGGTTGTGAGAGTGGATCACCTTCTGTTCCTCATCATCGCAGGTGTGAAGGTGTTGTGTCCACCGTCCTTCATACGACAGAAGTGAGTGGATCACCTTCACTTGCCTCTGATTCATTAGTATATACCGTTTATTGACCTTAAAAGAAATAGGCCAATAAAATAAACGGTAATAAGACGTAGGAACCCAACACCTCTTCTTAGATTATAGCACAGCGGAAATGGCTGTATGATTCACTACTAGTTGTATTGACGTATATTGGAAATTCAGTACATGTTCCTGTATTATCATTTATTCGTCCGAAGTTCGGCCCAAGATATGAAAGAAAAAAACGGTGAAAAATAGATTGCTTTATATTTGTGCTTAACCATCTCAAAAACGCACCCGTTCACAACACGTCGTTAAAAAAGAAACGAAGTGAAATTCCATTGGTAAATACATTTACTCCAGGACATGCAGGATAAATGGGTAGATAATGTTAAGAGAGCCTTCGGTTCAACAAATGACAGTCATAAGCAATGAAAAAAAAAAAAAATCTGACACACACTTTAATGGAATAAGAACAATACAGCCATCTCCACTAACGGGGCTGTGCGTTTGTGTATAAAGATGATTAAAAAATCTCGTTGAGGGGAAAAAAGTGGATTCTGGTGCCCTGGAGAGAGGAGGGAGGGAGGGAGGGACGGACGGACGGAGGGAGTGAGGGAGGGAGGGAGTGAGGTGTTGCGGGGTGGGGAGGGGATGACAGTTATAAGCCACGCCTCTGCCAACTAAAAAGGACCAGCACCATTGTCCTCAAGTCCCAGCCGCCATGAACCAACCCCAGTGGACGGACCAGACCCGTCGTCTCTGCTGTCACCTCAAGACCCACATAGGGACCAACCACCGGTTCTGTCGCATCTGATGTCCCAGCGGCCATGAACCTAACCTAACCAGTGGACCAGTCCCACCGTCCCAGTGGCCATGAACCAGCCCCAGTGGACCAGTCTCACCGTCCCAGCGGCCATGAACCAGCCCCAGCGGACCAGTCCCACCGTCCCATCGGACATGAACCAGCCCCAGTGGACCAGTCCCACCGTCCCAGCGGCCATGAACCAGCCCTAGTGGACCAGTCCCACCGTCCCAGTGGCCATGAACCAGCCCCAGTGGACCAGTCCCACCGTCCCAGTGGCCATGAACCAGCCCTAGGGGACCAGTCCCACCGTCCCAGCGGCCATGAACCAGCCCTAGTGGACCAGTCCTGCGGTCCAAGCTGCCGACTGAAAACCTACACGGACAGGCACTTCCCCTCTCTCTCTCTCTCTCTCTCTCTCTCTCTCTCTCTCTCTCTCTCTCTCTCTCTTGCTGGATGGCCTCCTAAACGGGAACCTCACCCACGCACACACACACACACACACACACACACACACACACACACACACACACACAGTCCTAAGTCCCAAATTCAAACTAAAGAAAACGATAATCACTGGTGAAATGACTGCGTCGAGGTTGATGGCCTTCACTACACGACAACCAGATAGATAGATAGATAGATAGATAGATAGATAGACAGATAGATAGCCGGCATTACGACGTGAAAAACACGACACCTAGCCAGATAGATAGATAACTACGGCATTACGACGTGAAACACACGACACCCAGCCAGATAGATAACCGGCACTACGGCATTACCACGTGAAATACACGACACCCAGCCAGATAGATAGAAAGATAACTATAACTACAGCCTTACCGATTGAAATACACGACACCCAGCCAGATAGATAGAAAGATAACTATAACTACAGCCTTACCGATTGAAATACACGACACCCAGCCAGATAGATAGATAGATAACTACAGCATCACCAAGTGAAACACATGACATCCAGCCAGATAGATAGATAGATAGATAACTACAGCATTACCACGCGAAAGAAAAACAAAAATAATGAGCAATGAAAAGTTTCCACGTCGACGAGTGACGATTCCTAACAAACACATCTAATCATCAACTGTGGACCTATGTAAAGGTCATACGGGCGAGGGGGGACAGACTTTGTCAATCCAAGACCGGACTTAAGGACATGGTTTGACCACCTCATTACGGAGGGCCCCGCTCGCTGCTCGTGGAGGCACTTCCCGTGTGGTATTTGGAAGAGATTTCGCTTTGGTTATTAAGCCATTCGGGATGAAACGTATCCAACTTTCTCTTCCTGTGACGCTGAAGGATATCATACATCATGGGCACGTACTCCAAGTGCTCAGACATACATACATACGTACATTATATACATATATATATATATATATATATATATATATATATATATATATATATATATATATATATATATCTTTCTTTTTTTCAAACTATTCGCCATTTCCCGCATTAGCGAGGTAGCGTTAAGAACAGAGGACTGGGCCTTTGAGGGAATACCCTCACCTGGCCCAATTCTCTGTTCCTTCTTTTGGAAAATTGTGTGTGTGTGTGTGTGTGTGTGTGTGTTTGAAGGAAGCAATTATGAATATGTACATGTGTATACATGTATATGTCTGTGTATGTACGTGTATGTATACGTTGAATTGTATAGGTATGTATATGTGCGCGTGTGGGCGTGTATGTATATACATGGGTATGTGGGTGAAATGGGCCATTCTTTCGTACGTTTCCTTGCGCTACCTCGCTAACGCGGGAGACAGCGACAAAGTATAATTTACTATTATATATATATATATATATATATATATATATATATATATATATATATATATATATATATATATATATATATATATATATATATATATATACCCATTTCATCGACCAAACCTTAGGGGTGGATGAACAGCTGGGTTGACTGTGGGCCGACTGCCGCAACCCTGGGCGGCCCTTGAATGCGTCACGGTCAGGAACGCTAAACAGCTACAGTACGGGAGACCATATATAGAATGAGTTAGTCATTCATCAACAACTTATGCTCTAATGAAAAGATTGCAATGACCACTTTATAACACGGCGTATAGGAAAAAAAAAAAAAAAGAAAAGGGAAAAAAAAAGGACCTACTACCTTGGTGTGGTGTGGTATATATATATATATATATATATATATATATATATATTGTTTTCTAGCTTCATATATCGACAGTTATTATATCCCTATAAGGACGATAGCACGTCACTTCGACCCGGATTCTCCCATGAACGCATCAAACAAAGTTACGACGGCATTAAAACATTCTCGAGTCTCTCTCTCTCTCTCTCTCTCTCTCTCTCTCTCTCTCTCTCTCTCTCTCTCTCTCTCTCTCTCTCTCTCTCTCTCCACAGACCAACAGAGGATAAGATAAAACTTCCAAATGAAGCCAAACATATGTCACATGAAATGCCACTCGGCTTCAGTAGTGAGAAAGCCAAGACTGGTTTATTTATGGCAAGTCGACCGGTAGGGCAAAAAAAGAAAAAAAAAAAAAGGATCTGAAGGTTTGAATAGATTCCTGCTTAGCTTTGGAACACAAGCTGGGGGAAAAAACTCGACCAGCTGCTGAAAAGGGAGTGCCTAGTGCACCAGAGAGAAGGGATGACCATATATATATATATATATATATATATATATATATATATATATATATATATATATATATATATATATATATATATATATATATATATACCAACCGTATAAAAAAAACGGGAGAGGGAAATATAGGTAAATGAAGAGAAAGACGTTAAAAGAAAACTTTATATATTTCTCAACCTTCCTTCACGTCAGGGAGCCATCGTTGCCATGCAACTCTGGGCAGGCAGCACTTAAATGGGCAGTTTTTCGGCCTAGGCAAATGCACACAGGCACACACGCACACACACACACCAGGCGACCCTGGTCGATGTTTGGGTATAAATGGGGACGGGAGGCTCCACCCAAGCACAGTGCGGCTCCCTGCTTACTCACACATCATCATGAGGGCTCTGGTAACTATCGCATCGTTTTCTTTTGCTCACTGGAAAGGCAACGTCTTGGTATTCACGTTTGGTTAAGAATACATAGCGGCTAAGTTACTATGAATGTTTATAGTGCCTCAATATGTTTCAGCTGCGATGGAAATGCAGCGAAGATGAAAAAATATATATATATATATATATATATATTACTTTTTCAATAATCACTGTGGCATGGAGGTTCCATCTTGTTAAGAATACAATAATGTGAACAACTTCTGTTATCATGTTATCATCATTATCATATAAACCCCCTAAGGACCCCCATCTTTCCCTACGTGTTCCTTGCAGCTTTAAAGGTTCTTCACTACTCTCAGTAGTAGGGTAAGGTGGAACTCCAGGGATATTAAACACCCCGAAGGAGACTTTCCACTTCGTGGCTTAACCACACGTAGGCTGTGTCCCCCTCGAACCTTCTAACACTCCCGTGTCATTAGTGAATGTCTGGAGATGACGACTGTATATAGAATGTTCGTCAAACGACCTTAGTCACTTTGAGAAAGAAATAGAGTTAAGAGACACATACTCTGGTCTTACCGTTGTCAGAGCTGGTCTATGGGTGATAGTTTGATCACTGGACACCAGGGGTGTGTTCCATGCGCCTTAGGCAATAACAGACACCTGGTTACGTATATACACAGGCCGTAAACATTTACATCAAGATTTACGATGCCGTTCAGCGCTTCTGTCAATTCTTTCGTTCTAAAAACGTGATTCATTGCTTCGGATGACGTTCCAAGTGTTTCATTTTGACATGTGAAACATCCCACATGTTTTGTTAGAAGCCATACCACACGTGTTTCATTGTGTTGGATCACACATGTGCTTCAACGTGGCAGATGGTACAACACACGCGCTTCAGTGTGTCAGATTTTACAACACACGCGCTTCGTGTGTCAGATGAGACAACACACGCGCTTCAGTGTGTCAGATGAGACAACACATGTGATTCAGTGTCAGATGGCACAACACAGGTGATTCATTTTGGCAGATGGTACAACACATGTGCTTCATTGTGTCAGATGGTACAACACACGTACTTCAGTGTGTTAGATGGCACAACACACGTGCTTCGGTGTGTCAGCGGGCATCCCACAGAGGGGAAAAACATTCTCTCAAGCTACAGTTATTTCATCAGAATAACAATAACCTTGACTGATAACTGGCTGCCATTATTATTTCCTGTTATGGTGAAAACGGGACTCCGCCTGCTCGAGTACATTCTCGTCAAAGATCTTCTCAATCTAAAAGGACTCAATATTGCCCTGCTACTGGAAGTAGTGCAGCCTTGGGCTTCAGTAGCCTCTGGAGAGACAACCTGGCTAACACCGGGACTCTCTCGTGAGTGCTTTACGAGAGGCAGGTATAAGTACTCAGTGCTTAATGACAAAACATCATTTTCGTTAACGAAGTAACCATTCCCTCACGACCATCACCTCCGCATCTTCAGTAGAGGAAGTAATGCTCACACAGGTATCAAGGACAACCATAAGATTAAGACATATCCATTATTTTTTCTCTACAGATCGTTTTGGCAGTGCTGGGCGCCTGCGCGGCTGTCCCCTTCATCGGAGACACGCCGGAGGTGGCGTTTGAGAAAGCGCGGTTCTTCAGCGCTTACCGCGCTGCTCAGGCCGCCGCCCAGCCGAAGTACAACTACGCGCCCCAGCAGGCCTACCCGCCCAAGCAGGTCTACAAACCAGCCCCTGTCCAGCCCAAGTGGACCGGCCCCGTGGCCGCCACCATCCCAGCCGGCCTTCCGGGATCCACGCCTTACCTCGCCAACACTCCCGAGGTAGCGGCCGCCCGCGGCCACTTCTTCAACGCCTACAAGGCTCAGGTGGCTGCCACCGTCCCCTTGCCGGGATCCCCTGTCTATTACCGCGATCCCTCTCCCACCTACAAGCCCGCCCCCCCCGTCCAGCCCAAGTGGACCGGCCCCGTGGCCGCCACCATCCCGGCCAGCCTACCAGGATCAGCACCCCAGGTTGCTGACACTCCCGAGGTGAACGCCGCCAAGCACGTCTTCTTCAACGCCTACCAGAGGCAGGCGGCCGCAGTGGTACCCCAGTCACCCTCTTATCGATCGTATCATTAAGCCCTGCTGTGATAATTAGGTCATCTACTTCCGTTGGCCTTAAGTTCAAGGCGACAGAATGTAAATTAATTGTGAATAAATTGAGAAATGTTAATATCTACCTCATCTAACCGGCCACATCTCTGAGACATTTCATAAACACTTGCGAAAAACACAAAAAGATATACGAGCCATGACCTCTCCTAAAATGCTTAGGTTTTAAACAAACGAGCGTTAAAAATTATGGTAATTCACAATTACTTATCACTTTCGAATAAGTAGTCACGTATCAAAGATGGCTGGATGGTTGGTCGTGTTTTAGGCCCACCACCTAACAAGGCCATTAAGACAAGACAACGTCGACATGTAATCACCAGTCGACAAATATTCTGAAACATCAGGCGTCAAAAATAAATTCCCTAAGACCACATACATTATCATTCCGTGTATGGATGGCCTAGATGTTTCATCTTAAGTCCAGCAACGTGTCCTGGAAGTCTCCGCTGAGCGTGGCGTAACAATAGACGAAGCAATATTCTTGTACACCGCCTCGTACACACCCGCTAAGAAATGCCTCGTCAGATCACACGCATTCCACACGTAATACTTTCTGACCACACTTCTCTTGCCACTCCCCTCTCTGGTGAAGGATGTCATGATGTGGGGGAGAGGATGGTGGTGAAGGATGTCATGATGTAGGCTCACTACATAAAGCCCAAATAAGGGAAAGGCTCAAAATTTCCACCGAAATGCTTAAGTATCCTCTCTCTCTCTCTCTCTCTCTCTCTCTCTCTCTCTCTCTCTCTCTCTCTCATGACTGATGCCTGCAGTCTCACGTATGACGCTGGCAGCGGTTGCGGTACAAGGGAGTATGATGCAACGTACAGAGCACGACTTTCAAATGTCCACAGTGAAGTCTCCACGGGTCAAGACAGATTCTAATCTGGTTAGACCCTACGGACATCAGCTGAGGGGGTACACAGGTACACTAATAAGAGACTACCAGCAAGGATGGTACACTAACAACAGACTACCAGCAAGCATGGTACACTGACAGGAGACTACCAGCAAGGATGGTACACTAACAACAGACTACCAGCAAGCATGGTACACTAACAGGAGACTACCAGCAAGGATGGTACACTAACAGGAGACTACCAGCAAGGATGGTACACTAACAACAGACTACCAGCAAGCATGGTACACTAACAGGAGACTACCAGCAAGGATGGTACACTAACAACAGACTACCAGCAAGGATGGTACACTAACAACAGACTACCAGCAAAGATGGTACACTAACAACAGACTACCAGCAAGGATGGTACACTAACAACAGACTACCAGCAAGGATGGTACACTAACAACAGACTACCAGCAAGGATGGTACACTAACAGGAGACTACCAGCAAGGATGGTACACTAACAACAGACTAGCAGCAAGGATGGTACACTAACAGGAGACTACCAGCAAGGATGGTACACTGACAGGAGACTACCAGCAAGGATGGTACACTAACAGGAGACTACCAGCAAGGATGGTACACTAACAACAGACTACCAGCAAGCATGGTACACTAACAGGAGACTACCAGCAAGGATGGTACACTAACAACAGACTACCAGCAAGGATGGTACACTACCAACAGACTACCAGCAAGCATGGTACACTAACAACAGACTACCAGCAAGGATGGTACACTAACAACAGACTACCAGCAAGGATGGTACACTAACAACAGACTACCAGCAAGGATGGTACACTAACAACAGACTACCAGCAAGGATGGTACACTAACAACAGACTACCAGCAAGCATGGTACACCAACAGGAGACTACCAGCAAGCATGGTACACTAACAGCAGACTACCAGCAAGGATGGTACACTAACAACAGACTACCAGCAAGCATGGTACACTAACAACAGACTACCAGCAAGGATGGTACACTAACAGCAGACTACCAGCAAGCATGGTACACTAACAACAGACTACCAGCAAGCATGGTACACTAACAACAGACTACCAGCAGGGATGATACACCAACAGCAGACTACCAGCAAGGATGGTACACTTACAGCAGACTACCAGCAAGCATGGTACACTTACAGCAGACTACCAGCAAGGATGGTACACTAACAGCAGACTACCAGCAAGGATGGTACACTAACAACAGACTACCAGCAAGGATGATACACCAACAGCAGACTACCAGCAAAAATGGTACACTAACAGCAGACTACCAGCAAGGATGGTACACTAACAGCAGACTACCAGCAAGGATGGTACACTAACAACAGACTACCAGCAAGGATGGTACACTAACAGGAGACTACCAGCAAGGATGGTACACTAACTCTTATTTCATTCATGTATGCTTGACGTACACAATATGGACACCGATTGAACGGTCATTCACTATTCCATAGTCATTCAATCCAGCAACTTTTACGAGCTTACTTGTCGAGAGGGAAACACCCCCCACAGGTAACTAGCGTCAACACAAGGCGAAACCACAGACAGTCAGTCAGGTGTGGCGAGGTGTGTCGGATACACTGGGGGTGGGAGGGATCACAGTGCTTAACAGTGAAGCAGATAGAATCTACTCCTTTTTGACGCCTTGGGTGCTTCGTTGAGCGTGAGAGAAACACTGGTGGTGGACGAGACGGTTGTAGAGAGGACGAGATAAAAATCTTATTAAGTGGGAAAGTCTTCAGCCAGAATGAGAGGCTTGTGGATAGAAAGACTCGCAGGAAATGTGACGTGTTTAGGGAAGGAAGATGCCAATCCTTCAACTACACTTGGATTCTAAAGATTAATAATCTATATATTGAGCCAGATGCAAGGTAAGCAAGGGAAAATCTAATACCCATGATAATGCTATTTGGTGTTTTCCCTCGTGACAACGATTAGGTAATAGATGCCATGATTCAGGAATCCCTAGAACGATCATCAACAAAAGACTGTCGTGATCACCTATATGAATACTGAAATACAAAAGAATTTCCATCAAAAGAATAAAAATCATAGTTTTTATTTATCTAAAACGAATGCGAAGGACACCAGTGAGTGGTCGGGACTGAATGCAAAAGACGAGGAAAAAGGAAAATGATAAGTCTGTCATCTAGTTATGAATAAAGACCTGTAAATAGATCAGTGTAATGCTAAATCAATGTGGCTAAATTCGTGAGAGGAAGGTGGAAACACAGGAGCGCGCAAGGGACACAGTCTTGCATAACGGCACACTGGAACTCCAGAGAAATATTCAGGTATCCACAGAAGACAGAAATCTCAAGATGATATGAATCTGTTGAGGCGTTTCTTTGGCGGGATGTTTTTAAGGCTAAGAGGAAGGGTGAGGCGGGCGGGAGCGACCTGCTCTGGAGAGGGCTGAACCAGAGAGGATGAAGCTGCGGAGGTAAACAGTAGCGTATGTGGAGCTTGGCTGTGGATGGTGGGTGCTTGTTGTGGTGCGCTGCGCACACGTCAGAGAGTGGACGTACAAGCAAGGCTTTTGTTAATCTGATCTCGATACTAGCTCGTTAAGGCTAGAAAAGAAATGGTATATATATATATATATATATATATATATATATATATATATATATATATATATATATATATATATATATATATATATATAAATAATCAGTTTGATAGTGTTCCCTGTCGAGATCGTTTTTGGCTTCATTTGGTTCGTCATCATATTCCGTTTAAAAAACCTCTATATATCTAGCAAAACATCAACAAGAACTTGAATTATCGTCGTGTAAACCGCCGACATTCTGAAGGCATTTAGTAAACATCTCATTGCCATGTTACTTCTATATTTCAAGGGTCATAAAGCTTAGATTTGGTGTATACATGCATAACAGTTGGCCAGGTCGGTGGATCACTGCGACAGTCAGGCTCAGTGGTAGGTGTAGTGGTCGGGGGCGGCAGCTGCTGCTGCTGCCTGCTGATTGTAAAGCCTGAAGAACTCAGTCTTGGCCGCGGCCACTTCGGGAGTGTCTCCGACCTGGGTTGGGGCGCCGTAAGAAGGAGCGTGGGCGCCGTAAGAAGGAGCGGGGGCACCGTAAGAAGGAGCAGGGGCGCCGTAGGAACGGGTTGGGGCACCATAGTGGCCGGGGGCAGCAGGTCCTGGGCGACTGTAGCCGGGGGTACCATACCGGTGGGCTCGGATGGTAGCCAACTGGTCCTGGTAGAGCTTGAAGAAGTTATTACGAGCGGCGGCGACCTCGTAGGTGTCGGACACGGGGATGATCTTGCCGCCGACGCCGGCGGGGACTGTCGCAGCCACGGGGCCGGTCCACCTGGGTTGGACGTAGCCGTAGGAGCCGCCGTACGGGCCGTAGCCAGGGTTGTAGGCCTGATAGGAGGCGGAGCACACGCCCATCACTGCCAAAACAACCTGAGGAAAGGATTAAGATTTGGCCTTCATGTGTAAATGAGGCTGAAAACAATACGCATTCATTTACGATGGTCATTAACTGTAATGTTACTCATTCAGTCTAGACAAATGAAGCGTTCTGAATGTGCACTCTCACATTACCGTGATATTTGGGTCATTGTCAGAAAACTGTGGTTGTGTTAATAATGAGGACAAATAACGCATTAGTTAAAAATCAAACGTACAATACACACACACAGACACACACACACACACACACATATATATATATATATATATATATATATATATATATATATGCGTGTGTGTGTGTGTGTGTGTGTGTGTGTGTGTGTGTGTGTGTGTGTGTGTCGGAGGTGGAGGGAACGAGAAGTGGGAGACCAAATTGGAGGTGGAAAGATGGAGTGAAAAAGATTTTGTGTGATCGGGGCCTGAACATGCAGGAGGGTGAAAGGAGGGCAAGGAATAGAGTGAATTGGATCGATGTGGTATACCGGGGTTGACGTGCTGTCAGTGGATTGAATCAGGGCATGTGAAGCGTCTGGGGTAAACCATGGAAAGTTGTGTGGGGCCTGGATGTGGAAAGGGAGCTGTGGTTTCGGGCATTATTGCATGACAGCTAGAGACTGAGTGTGAACAAATGGGCCCTTTGTTGTCTTTTCCTAGTGCTACCTCGCACACATGAGGGGGGAGGGGGATGGTATTCCATGTGTGGCGAGGTGGCGATGGGAATGAATAAAGGCAGACAGTGTGAATTGTGTGCATGGGTATATAGGTATGTGTCTGTGTGTATATATATATATGTGTACATTGAGATGTATAGGTATGTATATTTGCGTGTGTGGACGTGTATGTATATACATTGTGTATGGGGGTGGGTTGGGCCATTTCTTTCGTCTGTTTCCTTGCGCTACCTCGCAAACGCGGGAGACAGCGACAAAGCAAAATAAATAAAATAAATATAATATATATATATATATATATATATATATATATATGCGATGCATATATCATCAATGAAAGAATATTAATGAAAAGTTTAAACTTTCTAATGTCTATCCACCAGAAACTATTTCAAATATCGTTTCAAGTTTTTGATATACTTTTTTAGCGGGTATCGAATGCACAGTTTTCACATGTGAGAACACATCGTGAGGTTGTATAGTTACCAGAGTCCTCATGATGGCGTTGTGTGTGTTTGTGTGAGGTGGGGAGCCAGACTGTGTTGGGTGAGCCTCCTTCCTCACTATTTATACCTCACCACAACCCTGACTGGCTTACTCTCATGCTGTGGCCATGCACCTTCGTCCATGAAATGCATCATTTTCTGCAATTGAGCGAAGTCGATTCGCATGATTATACTATAAATATATTCTCTGATGTCATCCTCAGTCATTACAGTTTGCTCTCGCGTTCCCTGACTGGTCGAGAGCGAGAGACGAGAGAATGACGAAAGTGCTGGGAAGAGACGGTTTAGCAAGAAATGAGACGTGCGAGGCAAGCAAACAACACACCTATTTGAATGTCTCTGCTGGTGGCGAGAAGAGGGAATAACACGCACGTCACGCCGACGAAGACACACTCGATACGAAGGGGAAGATATCATTAGGATCATCGTACTCACATTCAGGGATAAATCACTGTTGTATCTTCGTGTTTGAAGGGACGGTGAAGCGGTGTCAGCGATCAGCGTCTGTGCTGTCGATAGCAAGGGAGTTCAAGATGACTTTAGTGAGTGAGGAATGTTTGGGGTTTTCAGATGCATGGACGGGGTATACGACTCCCTTTCGAAGGGTGTCTAGGAAGGATGTAGCACAGAAACAAAAGAAGGCTGCCCAACCAACCTGGCAGGTAGTAGGGAAGGCTGCTCCACCACCACCAGCCCAGGTACCGAGTAAGAGTGTAGCTATGTTGGCTGACCCACCAGCCCAGGTGACTAGCTACGCCCAGATGGCTATGTCGGGTGCAGCAAAGAAACAAACCCCACAACTAATCCAATCCACTTCACATAATGTAAAAAGTTCGTCTCTTGAAACGTTCTTGAGCAAAACATTCTACACTGCAGTTTACTGTGACCCTATACTGTGTCACTGTACAGTGCAGTCCACTATGACCCGACACTATAAAGTCTACTGTGACCCCTCACTATATAGTCTATTGTGACCCCCAAACAATATAGTCTACTGTGACCACAAACAATATAGTCTACTATTACCTACACAATGCAGTCCACTGCGATCCAACGCTATACGGTCTATTGCGACCGCACACAGTACACTCTATTGTGTCGCTAGGCAGTGAAGTCTAGTGCTTTAACCCAGAGCACAGTACATCAGTGTACTTCACCTAATCTTTAGTAGCTACGTGATTCTACTGCTCATTGCTCAGTCATACTGAGATCTTGCCACGAAGATAGGAAAATCTAACTTCAGATTATCCATACTTTCACATGAAGTGTTACCGATTGTGTCAACATGTTAAGAAAAAGAACACTCGTACAGTGAGAGAATTTAAGTGCTGATCTTGTGAACCGGACGAGTAAAGTGTTGGTGGTGTGATGGTGGTGAGGAATACATCAGTGTTGGGTGTGGAGACGAGATAGGGTTTTGGGTGTGGCTGTCGAAGTTGTCACAGTCTGTCTCGAGCTGGGGGATTCGTTCGGGATTCAGTGAAGTCGTACAAGTGTTGTTAGCGAGGCGAGGTAAAGCTTAAGGGCGTTTATAGCTGGGGGGGGGGGGGGGCGTTGGAGGGGTGTGCTTGGGTGTGACTTAGAAGATTTTGTGGAGGTTATACAGCGGTTTCGGAGGCGTGAATCAGTCCGGCTTGGGAGGTGTGTCAGCGCGGGTTGGGCTGTGGTTTGAGAGGTCGTGGTAGAGACGTGGGTGGAAGTAATGAGATTTAGGGCACGGGTTGTGAGGTGCGAGTCGGGCTTGGCTGCGGCGTGAGTGGTACTCGTATGGGAGATGGTGGTTTGGCTTCGGAGGTGTTAAGGACTGTAGGAGTGTGTGGCTTGGAGAGTTAATTCAGCGAGGGACAGAAGGATCATTTTGGAGGAAACGTAACTAGAAACTGACTCCATGAGTAGTAATACATAACAGCAATTCGACTTAATCATTCCCACTACACACAAAATATAAGGGGTAGACACCGAGTATCACTAAACGTAATGTACTTTGTCGTATTCCTTCAAAAAAAAATATGCAACAAAAATAAAAGGGGAGGAGAGGAGGAGGAGGAGGAGGAGGAGGAAATGACCAGACCTTGCATTGTGTCAAGACGCTTGAACGGGTAATCAAACGTCAGGAACGTAGTTCCTCAGAGGCAGAAAGCCGAAGGTAATAATACACACCACTTACCTTCCTGAGGCCCCCTCAGCGCTAGGGAGTCCCGTTAGGCTAATGTGAGCAGCACCTCTGCCCTCCGTGACTCCCAACCTGTGTAGACAGTCTGATCTTCGAGTGTCACTCAGGCGCATTGTCTATTGGGCTCGGAAATGCCTGTTTTGACCCTACAAGTCATCTACCTATACTTCTATCTATTTACGTATCTATCTATCTATATATATATATATATATATATATATATATATATATATATATATATATATATATATATATATATATATATACATACGATAACCTAATCTAAAAATAATAGTGGTAAAGTGATTTTGTACCAATTATCACTCACTTTTCTCGTTCTTGTGCAACTATCAACTTGGCTGTTGAAGATGACGCAACAAGGTGTACCAACAAATTACCAATACTTCCCTTATCATTTCTTGTCTATTTTCTCTTTGTTAATGAAGAAAACAGTTGCCCTTGTGCTAATCTGCGGTTCAGTCATAAAGAAATTCCCTTCCTGTTGTAAATTGAGGTGTTTCTTTTTTTTCTTCAGAGGGGAAACAAATGTTATTGCATTGGTTATAATGTAATTTGTAATGGTAGCAATGGAACACTACCAACAAGAAACTTTCATAATTATATTTTTCATCTTGATATAATCAATTAGTTGATATGTGGTGCCCCGCCTCAATGAGTTCAGTATATGGTACCCCTCTATCTCCAATCCTTTCCCCATAGGATTCAGTATGCGAGATGCTCCTCTTCATAGGGTTGAGTATGAGGTAACGCCATTACACTCACTTCCTCCAATATGTGTTGCCCATCGACAAGCAATTACTCATAACGTTCACCATGTGGTGCACTCTTATATTCATACCCTCATAAGCTCAATATGTGGTTAGCCTTCCCACACACCCGCTCATAAAACTCGCTACGTGTTTGGCCTTCCGACACACACACACCCCTTTCATAAGACTCAGTGTATGGCCCCCTCTTTCGTACACTCACACACCCCCCGTCCATAAGGGTGTTCATTACGGAAGTGTTGGAATGATTTTCTCACCAACATTCCCAAAGAGAACGTGGGGGTTATCACTGTAATAAATCCCGAGACAATCCAGAGTGGCCATAACCTTTCCAGGATGTTTCAAAGTGAATTGGTCGAGGAAAAATTATCTTTCACGGGTGATATGATGGCCAGAAGCCGCGAGATAACCTTCGTGTCGTATCATCGGTCTCGTAAATATCTTTTCTTTCATGTTTTACAAAAAAAAAATCTAATTTTCTTTTCAATGTTACACGAGTTTTTATTTCATCTGTGTAAACAATTATTCAGATACTAAAATATGGCAGTATCTTACGATATATACATATATATATATATATATATATATATATATATATATATATATATATATATATATATATATATATATATATATATTAAATATCGTAAGATACTGCCATATTTTAGTATCTGAATAATTATATATATATATATATATATATATATATATATATATATATATATATATATATATATATATATATATATATCCTAAAAGAATGATTTTTATACAAAACTCAAGGCGGTGAAACCAAGAACCCATCTGGATATGTGGCTCTACGTTTTCCTCCCACGTTACGTTATTTTAGATAACTAAACAGCGCGCGAGACATCCAGGCTCAAGGATGCATGACCGGGTACCCCCTGCGCCTCTCTCTCTCTCTCTCTCTCTCTCTCTCTCTCTCTCTCTCTCTCTCTCTCTCTCTCTCTCTCTCTCTCTGTCTGCTCACTAGCGACGAGGAAAATTGTGTGCAGTGAAAAAGTGTATCGTTTGGGAGCATACACACACGGGTGTCAACACTAATTTTCGTTAGGTTTATCTCAAGAGGTTTTAACACAAATTATACGAAAAACCTTCACTGCCCCACACCACAAATATCACAAGCAAGAAAGCTAATGACCTCAGGTTTGCACAAAGAAAAATAATCCGACATTATCTTCTACGATGAAATCATTCACGCCATCCTAAACTATGCAACGCTGTCTGTTCATGTATCCCGTTCATGAAAACAAAAAACACATCAGTTAAAAACAAAGAAATAGAACACAGAACAATCATCAGCTGCCTGGTAACCACAGACACTCAACGTCTACACAATGAAACAAGGATTCTCCCAGCACAGCCCACCTCACTGGTGTCAGATGCAGCCAACTTCTTCAGCACTGCGTGTGTGTGTGTGTGTGTGTGTGTGGGTGGGTGGGTGGGTGGGTGTCTATATTCTTTAAATCATCCGTTCATCCATTTTTCTTATTTTCCTTTCAAGGCTTTTCTTTTTCTACCTCATCAGTTCATCCACTTTTCTTATCTTTCTTTCACAGCAAATTCTCTCTTCAAGTTAATTCGTTCCTCCATTTTTCTTATCTTTCTTTCATCGCAAATAAGTTCATTCGTTCCTCAATTTTTCTTATCTCTCTGTTTGTATTATGGGACAACCATTCCTACCGCTGACTGACAGCAACAACAGGTTCATGGACCACATGCCTTGTCAGCGTAGCCTTAATATTATCTAACCGCACCTGAAAGTGTGAAGACATTTTTCGGTTGGTAGATGGACACAATGACGCTATTACGGCTTTAACGACCCCTGGTATTTGACACGTCGAAAGCATAAAAATGACCAAACACAGTCATCATGGGCTACATGCATAGTGGGAGTGTATTACGTGTCGTTAAAGTTATCCATAACACCTAAAGATGTTGAAAGGTGTTGAGGTATTTTACGGTTGGTGGATGAAGTTCGACTTTAAGGACTTCCGTGGCTCGGGGAGATGATACAAGCATAATAATCCCCCAACCAACCTACCAGATATAAATCAGGACCTCCAAGCTCCTCATCACTCCATGGCGTCTCTCCAGCAACTGACTCACTCACTCTTCTGAACGTTATTTCAAACTAATACGCGTTGGCATAAGTACAAGAAAGTTACACGAACGGTAAAAAAAAAAAATAGAGTCGAGATTCCTTATAAATGAATAACAAAATCAAAAACTATATTTCATGTACATAAATGACATATAATTACAATGATAGCAAACTTTAAGGCGAACGAATCATCAATAAAAGAAAACGTCATGACGCTATGGAGGTCTAATGTAAATGAGGGTTATTCTGTGGGTTGGAGTAGAGAGATGTTGTTGCGGTTTCATTCAGGCTTAGATTGTTGGCTAAGTAGGTATTTAAGTATTCTAACGTTCAGTTCACTATCACCATTATCTACTGCTGGACGTTCTTGTGGTAATACTCGCTCAACTGAAGTAGTGAGGGTGGTTTGTCATGAGCTGGTCTGTTCCACAGAACCGAGCAAGGTGCTCACGAACTTTGATATGTTGTTATTTTTACTACCAATATATCTGACATTAGATTGGAAAAAGATAATGCTGAAAATTCATTAATCATATCAGAAGAGTTTCTTGGCTATTGGGCCATTAACGTAAAGGAAAAGAAAAAAAAAAGGGAGCTTATTGTATATGGATTTGCGAATTCTAAATACGCTTGTGACCGGTACTTAAAGGGTAATTTTGCATTTCATTTCTAATGTTCAAACAAGTGCTCTATAAGAGGTAACCTTAATGTCCCTAGCGTGGTTTCGCAACATTTGTCGAGGTGCATGACGCGTGGATTGTGTGGCTTAGAAATGTCCTTAATAATATTTATATCAAACTAAGGGAGGAACCATTGGTCGAAAAAAAATATTATATATATCATACATACACATCTGTATGTTTGAATAGTTTGATTTAAAGATGCGACCCCAGAGCCCCTTTGAATGGGCTCCTGCAGCACGAATGCTGCACTCCAATCAGGAGCAGGGAAATTATGAACTCTTTTGGAGATAGAAAGGTCCTCAACGAGACTGTATTCTCTTTCGCCCATTAACGATGATACAACCTGACGAAGGCAAGTTTTCACTCGTTGTATTACCATATGTGGGCGGAGTCCAGTACTATCCAAGTCGGTACAAGGGGTAGAGCAAATTGGAGCAATGTGATATGTAAGGGGCGACGTGCTGTGATCGGACTGAACCAGGGTCTGGGGGGGGGGGGGGGGGGGGGGGTAAACTTACGCAGGCGGAGGCTTGTTATATATATATATATATATATATATATATATATATATTTATATATATACGAATAAAGTGCATATGAACGCGCACCTCCATAGAACATACAAACCTCCAACAGCTAGTACATATATTGTCTTTTAACAGATAAGGAAAATTCCCCTTTTTATAAAGACAACTGTTAAGAGATACTTATAATAATGTTTCATAGCAGAGAGTCTTGAATATAATAACTTGGCCACTCGTTTTTAGTCTTTATGATAAAGCTCCGATATAAAAAATACAAGGAAGAAAATCAAGTTTATTTCCCAGAAATTCGAAGCCGCAACAAATGCATCAACGTGAATGCAAACACATGCTATTCATCATAAGTAACTCAGAAATAGAAGGAAAGATCCGACAACTCAAAACCTCTATCAATGCCCTCGGCACGACCATTCAAACCTCTACATTGCAAGAATGTAGTGGATTAAACTCTACAAGCAAACGCCTTTATCTGTTGGCACTTACATGTAGTGTCTCACGGCGGAAGCAACATAGCCGCTATTGATACTCTTAAACAGGGGAAGAAAGATACAGAATCAAAACGTAGTGAAGTTAGCCCGCTAAATTTACCTGGAACACTTTCGTAACATCAGAGTCCTTACCTTCCCAATACCTCAAGTGTATTTCTTGTCTAATGATCATTTGTGGAACGCGACAGAGTTGACCGCTGTGGACTTCGTCGAAGGAATCCTTCGGATTAAATACAAGCAACTGCAGAAAATGAAACAAAGCGTGTGAGGGACAAAGGCACATGACCACACCATGGGAGTGAGGGAGTCAGTCAGGGTTGTGGCGGGGTATAAATAGTGAGGAAGGAGCCTCACACAGCACAGTCTGGTTCCCCACCTCACACAGACACACACACACAAGCCATCATGAGGACTCTGGTAACAATACAACCTCACAGTTTGACCTCATTTGTGGACAGATCATGCACCATATACCAAGATACCAAGTAAAGAGTATCATTAGATACTTTATCTTATACTGAATGAAGAATATTAGCAGATGGTAAACGAGTCAAATTAAATCGCAAGCAATGAATCAGAATTTCCAATAATGTTCACCATCAAACTTTAGTTCATTGCCTCTGAATGTATTCATTATACTTCCTATGAAGAAGAGTCTTTCCTCTATAATGCTTTCTTTGCCTCCACGCAGAGTAATATCCCCTACGATCAAAACATAAATACATCAGCGAGCAGTACTGGTGATGTCATGTGTACTTCTCTTCTTTTGCTGACATGACATTACCCATACTTCCCTCAGGTTGTTTTGGCAGTGATTGGCGTGTGCTCCGCCTCCTATCAGGCCTACAATCATGGCTATGGCCATTACGGCGGCCACTACGGCTACTACCAGCCCAAGTGGACCGGCCCCGTGGCTGCGACAGTCCCCGCCGGCGTCGGCGGCAAGATCATCCCCGTGTCCGACACCTACGAGGTCGCCGCCGCTCGTGATGCTTTCTTCAAGCTGTACCAAAAGCAGTTGGCTGCTGTAGGTGGCCACCGGTATGGTACCCCCGGCTACGCCCACGCTGGACACGCCTTCGTCCCCGCAGTCCACGCCCACTATGGTGCTCCCGCCCACTACGGTGCTCCCGCCCACTACGGTGCTCACGCCCACTACGGTGTCCACGGCGCCCCCACCCAGGTGGGCGACACTCCCGAGGTGGCCGCCGCCAAGGCTCAGTTCTTCAAGCTCTACAACAAGCAAGCAGCAGCAGCAGCCGCCGCCCCCGACCACTACACCTACTACTGAGCCTGTGACAATGCTCCACCAAGTCTGCAGTGACGCAGTATTGCACCAGTTTTAATCTTTGTCAGCGCACTATGTTCAAAATATAGAATGACACAGCAGTGACGTCTTTTCAAAGTACTACCTTCGACATACTAATGATTCACGCCACATAGAATACACCTTAACGTAACAGTGATAATACACATGTGAGAACTTAGCCTCATATATTTACCTCCCTCCAGCACACAGACACACACACACACACACACACATATATATATATATATATATATATATATATATATATATATATATATATATATATATATATATATATATATATATTCATAAGCAGACTAAGTGTGTGTATGCAGATGTTAATCTTCGTAAACTTAAGCAGGCGGAGGATTGATATATATATATATATATATATATATATATATATATATATATATATATATATATATATATATATATATGTACATAATTCACACTTACTGCCCTTATTCATTCCCGTCGCCACCCCGCCACACATGAAATGACAACCCCCCTCCCCCCGCATGCGCGCGAGGAAGCGCTAACTAAGGCCACATTCGTTCACACTCAGTCTCTAGCTGTCATGTACGATGCACCAAAAACACAGCTCCCTTTCCACACCCAGGCCCCACAAAACTTCCCATGGTTTATTACCCCAGACGCTTCACATGCTCTAGTTCAATCCACTGGCAGCATGTCGACCCCGGTTTGCGGCAGGGGCGCGTGATGTCTTCATGGTTGTTTAATTTGTTTACGGATGGGGTTGTTAGGGAGGTGAATGCAAGAGTTATGGAGAGAGGGGCAAGTATGCAGCCTGTTGTGGATATAGAGCTTGGTAAGTGAGTCAGTTGTTGTTCGCTGATGGTACAGTGCTGGTGGCTGATTCGGGTGGGAAACTGCAGAAGCTGGTGAATGTTTGGTACAGTGTGTGAAAGAAGAAAGCTTAGAGTAACTGTGAATAAGAGCAAGGTTATTAGGTACAGTAGGGTTGAGGGACAAGTCAACTGGGAGGTTAGTTTGAATGGAGAAAAACTGGAGGAAGTGAAGTCTTTTAGAAATCTGGGAGTGGATTCGGCAGCGGATGGAACCATGGAAGCGAAAGTGACTCACAGGGTGGGGGAGGGGGAGAAGGCTCTGGGAGTGTTGAAAAATATGTGGAAGGCGAGAACATTATCTCGGAAAACAAAAATGGGTATGTTTGAGGGAATAGTGGTTCTAACAATGTTATATGGTTGCGAGGCGTGGGCTATATATAGAGTTGTGCGGAGGAGGGTGGATTTGTTGGAAATGAGATGTTTGAGGAAAATATGGAGTGTGAGGTGGTTTGATCGATTAATCAATGAAAAGGTAAGAGATGTGTGGTAATAAAAAGAGTGTGGTTGAGAGAGCAGAAGAGGGCGTTTTGAAATGGTTTGGTCACATGGAGAAAATGAGTGGGGAAGGATTGACAAAAAGGATATATGTGTCAGAGATGGAGGGAACGAGAAGAAATGGGAAACCAAATTAGAAGTGGAAAGAAGGGGTGAAAAAGATTTTGAGCGATCGGGGCCTGAACATGTAGGAGGGTGAAAGGCGTACAAGGAATAGAGTGAATTGGAACGATGTGGTATACCGGGGTCGACGTGCTGTCAGTGGGTTGAACCAGGGCATTTGAAGTGTCTGGGGTAAGCCATAGAAAGTTTTGTGGGGCCTGATGTGGAAAGGGGGCTGTGGTTTCGGTGCATTATACATGACAGCTAGAGACTGAGTGCGAACGAATGTGGCCTTTGTTGTTTTATCCTAGCGCTACCTCACGCGCATGCGGAGGGGAGGGGGCTGTCATTTAATGTGTGGCGGGGTGGCGACGGGAGTAAATAAAGGCAGCAAGTATGAATTATGTACATGTGTATCTATGTATATGTCTGTGTATGTATATATGTATATACGTTGATATGTATAGGTATGTATATGTGCGTATGTGGACGTGAATGTATATACATGTGTATGTGGGTGGGTTGGGCCATTCTCTCGTCTGTTTAATTGCGCTACCTCGCTAACGTGGGAGACAGCGACAAAGTATATATATATATATATATATATATATATATATATATATATATATATATATATATATATATAGTCTTTTAACAGGTGAAGGAAATTCCCCTTTTCATAAAGAAAACTGTAAAGAGGTATTTATAATATTGTTTCATAGCAGAAAGTCTTCAATATAATAGCTTTGCCACTAGTCTTTTGTCTTTATGATAAACCTCCAATATAAAAATACAAGGAAGGAAATCAAGTTTATTTCCTCAAAACTTCGAAGCCGCAACAAATGCATCAACGTGAATGCAAACACATGTTTTTCATTATAAGTAACTCAGAAATAGAAGGAAAGATTAGACAACTCAAAACCTCTATCAATGCCCTCGGCACGACCATTCAAACCTCTACATTGCAAGAATGTAGTGGATTAAACTCTACAAGCAAACGCCTTTATCTGTTGGCACTTACATGTAGTGTCTCACGGCGGAAGCAACATAGCCGCTATTGATACTCTTAAACAGGGGAAGAAAGATACAGAATCAAAACGTAGTGAAGTTAGCCCGTTAAATCCTGGAACACTTTCGTAACATCAGAGTCCTTACCTTCCCAATACCTCAAGTGTATTTCTTGTCCAATGATCATTTGTGGAACGCGACAGAGTTGACCGCTGTGGACTTCGTCGAAGGAATCCTTCGGATTAAATACAAGCAACTGCAGAAAATGAAACAAAGCGTGTGAGGGACAAAGGCACATGACCACACCATGGGAGTGAGGGAGTCAGTCAGGGTTGTGGCGGGGTATAAATAGTGAGGAAGGAGCCTCACACAACACAGTCTGGTTCCCCACCTCACACAGACACACACACACAAGCCATCATGAGGACTCTGGTAACAATACAACCTCACAGTTTGACCTCATTTGTGGACAGATCATTCACCATATACCAAGATACCAAGTAAAGAGTATCATTAGATACTTTATCTTATACTGAATGAAGAATATTAGCAGATGGTAAACGAGTCAAATTAAATCGCAAGCAATGAATCAGAATTTCCAATAATGTTCACCATCAAACTTTAGTTCATTGCCTTTGAATATATTCATTATACTTCCTATGAAGCAGAGTCTTTCCTCTATAATGCTTTCTTTGCCTCCACGCAGAGTAATATCCCCTACGATCAAAACATAAATACATCAGCGAGCAGTACTGGTGATGTCATGTGTACTTCTTTTGTTTTGCTGACATGACATTACCCATACTTCCCTCAGGTTGTTTTGGCAGTGATTGGCGTGTGCTCCGCCTCCTATCAGGCCTACAATCATGGCTATGGCCATTACGGCGGTTCCTACGGCTACTATCAGCCCAAGTGGACCGGCCCCGTGGCTGCCACAGTCCCCGCCGGCGTCGGCGGCAAGATCATCCCCGTGTCCGACACCTACGAGGTCGCCGCCGCTCGTGATGCTTTCTTCAAGCTGTACCAAAAGCAGTTGGCTGCTGTAGGTGGCCACCGGTATGGTACCCCCGGCTACGCCCACGCTGGACACGCCTTCGTCCCCGCAGTCCACGCCCACTATGGTGCTCCCGCCCACCATGGTGCTCCCGCCCACTACGGTGCTCACGCCCACTACGGTGTCCACGGCGCCCCCACCCAGGTGGGCGACACTCCCGAGGTGGCCGCCGCCAAGGCTCAGTTCTTCAAGCTCTACAACAAGCAAGCAGCAGCAGCAGCCGCCGCCCCCGACCACTACACCTACTACTGAGCCTGTGACAATGCTCCACCAAGTCTGCAGTGACGCAGTATTGCACCAGTTTTAATCTTTGTCAGCGCACTATGTTCAAAATATAGAATGACACAGCAGTGACGTCTTTTCAAAGTACTACCTTCGACATACTAATGATTCACGCCACATAGAATACACCGTAACGTGACGGATGGTGACAATACACATGTGAGAACTTAGCCTCACATATTTACCTCCCTCTAGCATGTATATATATGTTGGCTCACCATTCTACCTTCCCATACCAACTGTACACTTCACTCATCACTCGTGCACCAAAATCTCCTGCCCTCACTTGTCACCTACATTCATAGACTCCTGTCCTTCCCATCCACCTTCACACTTAACCTCTCGCCTCATCTTACACCCGACGACCTGCCCTCACCTTCTGCCATCCTTAACGGTTGGAATCAACCCAACACCGAGTTCCTGACCGCCACGACCACTCCTCTCTCTCTCTCTCTCTCTCTCTCTCTCTCTCTCTCTCTCTCTCTCTCTCTCTCTCTCTCTCTCTCTCTCTCTCTCTCTCATTTACTGAATATCAGAACTCTGCCACTCAACAGTGCGATGACATGAACACGTTGAACATCACCACACCCTGCAGTCTCACCTGGAAACCTCACCTGGTGAAAATCGCAAATGCTACATCCCAAAAAACGCTGGGGGGTGTGTGTTGTTATAGGTGCCGTAATCATTCTTCATACCGGCAGTTGTTCCATATTTACCAGGCACTCACTCGCCCTAGTGTGGAGTACCACTGCTCACATGTTTACGATAGCTGTAAAAACAGCTGGGCTAACGTACCGCAGCATAACACAGTGGATGCCTGGTGGTGGTGTGAATCATGATCCGTGAAGGCAAAGTGTGAGAGGATCAGAACACGACAAAGCCCCCATGATAGATGCATATGATATGTGTGGATCATGACTGTTGTACATGTGTGGATCATAACTGTCATACATGTATGGATCATAATTGTTGTACATGTGTGGATCATAACTGTCATACATGTATGGATCATAATTGTTGTACATGTATTGATCATAACTGTCATACATGCATGGATCATAATTGTTGTACATGTATTGATCATAACTGTCATACATGTATGGATCATGGCTGTTGTACATGTGTGGATCATAACTGTCATACATGTATGGATCATGGCTGTTGTACATGTGTGGATCATAACTGTCATATATGTATGGATCATAACTGTCATACATGTATGGATCATGACTGTTGTACATGTATTGATCATAACTGTCATACATGTATGGATCATAATTGTTATACATGTATGGATCATAACTGTCATACATGTATGGATCATAATTGTTATACATGCATGGATCGTCACTGTTGTACGTTGTTGACATGCGACCTCTCAACCACAGAGATGCACCACAGCAGCAACCCTTCGTGTTCCTGATGACCACACCTACTCAAGTGTTCCGTTCCCCGACAGATATGTCAACACCTCTCCGTCAGTACCACCACGACCGAGTTAACAACACAAGTAAGCTGCTGTCACCTAACCTTTAATACGTCGAGAGGAAAAAAAAAGACGATAAATCCAATCGTCACGACCTTGATAAATGTGTGATCGATCCCCCACCCCTCATGGCCTCGCTCATCAGATTTCTCAACACAGGTCACTGCACAGGTGTGGCGAAACAATACTCCTCCTCCTTCCTTCCTCCTCCTCCTTCTCCCTCCTCCTCCTCCTCCAGGCCCTTCCTCCCTCCCACATTGCGGCGTCTCTCCCTGCCCACCACTCCCCACCAGCTACTGCGTCACGAGATAATCTCTTCTCCCAGCCCTGGGTCGAGCGGGACTTCCTTCTCGTCTGAGATCACTCAATAACTCCCTCCTCTTACGGTGCATCTCCTCTCTGAAGGTAATGAAATGACGGACGCCCTGAATGGGCCAGTGGCTGAGAGATTTAAAAGAGACAGTTTATCTAAAATGAGTATATGCTGGATATGTTAACTGTGATGTCTGGCAACAGCATATGTTAACTGTGATGTCTGGCAACAGCATATGTTAACTGTGATGTCTGGCAACAGCATATGTTAACTGTGATGTCTGGCAACAGCATATGTTAACTGTGATGTCTGCCAATAGCATATGTTAACTGTGATGTCTGCCAACAGCATATGTTAACTGTGATGTCTGCCAACAGCATATGTTAACTGTGATGTCTGCCAACAGCATATGTTAACTGTGATGTCTGGCAACAGAGAATTAAACATAACATCTCTTTCACTCCCGCGTTAGCGAGGTAATGTCAGGAGCCAACACAACTGGGCCTTTCGAGGAGATATCCTCGCTTGGCTCCTTCCCGTACTCCGTTTTCCTCTTTGGAAGGTAATAATACAAGAGTGGAGAATTTCCAGCCTCCCGTTCCCACGCCTAGACAATAACGGGGGAAATGTAAGAGACTTGATCATCATTATTACTGTCTCGACCACCAAAGTCCTGACCAGGTCGAAGGTTTCGCAAAACTGTAAATGAGAAATGGGAGAGGCAAAGAGATGCTCTGTTCCTTCCTGATTATGATTTCTACTTCAGTACAGAAGTTATATTATGGACTGATATGAGAGAAAGAAGAAAGGAAGGAATGGAGAGAGAGAGAGAGAGAGAGAGAGAGAGAGAGAGAGAGAGAGAGAGAGAGAGAGAGAGAGAGAGAGAGACTTTTAACACAGCAGCCTGAGTGACCAGGGACTGACGAACACCGAGTACGAGACGAACCAGAGCTCAGTATGAACCAACCAAGAGACGCCGAGACCGGCCAGGGAAGCGAGGCTCGAGGAATAGACACAATCGTGGACGTGAGTGAGGAGCTGGAACCAATCTTATTCCACCTATAGTTGCCCACGGGGACGAGGAATCAGAAGCGTAGTCAAGTATAAATGATGAAACGGATTGCGCGAACAGGAACCGAATCCGGCGAAGCTAAATTTTTTACTGCGAATCCTTGCTCGAACCAGTTGTTGAAAAATGTCAACGAACGTGTCGTTGTGTGTCCAGTGTGTACGGTGAAGTGATACACCTGAACATAAACACTGGGGGCTTTGTTATTTTCACAAAGTGTTTCTTCCGAGAAATGACCCGACGTAAATGGGCCATGAACTTCTCCAATCCATTAGGTCTTCAACAACGTTATTTCAGAAAACCGGTTTTCGTGTGTAGCGAGAACAATCTATCAGCCACTTTATAGGATATGCTGTCGTGTGTTCGCTTATGGTTTTACAACCAGGTGCCTCAAACGATTTTATGTGTCATGTTTACTTTTCAAAACACTGTTGTAAGACTCAAGTGAACGAGTGAGAGGAGAGGCACATGACCTAAAAGAATTCGTAAGGTAAAAACCTGCTTACAAAAACTCATTCATATCTTTTATCATTTTCTCTCGAAAATTGGCTGATTAGGTCCCACCATCATTGGCTAGACAACGTCATATTCGGCAAGGCACTTCATCATGTTCTGTGTAGCCTGTGGAAACTCACGGGAGGGGCAGTTGTAACGTCTGTTCCTTTCCTTACACCGCTTAGCTTTGGGACTCCCTAACTCCTCTCGTCTTTACAGACATCTACGAGTCAGTTTTTTTTTTTTTTTAAGCCAACCATTCTCTTCCTCCAAAACTCTTGAATTATTTTCTCGCCTCTCTTTACTACCCTAAATCTTAAGAAGTCTTTTTTTCATATTCAGTATAAAGCCTGGGCCTAGATGAGGGCTTTCTTAACCAGAGTCTTCGAGATCATAATTAAAAAAAATGTAAAATCGTAACTGAATAATACGAGGGCTGAGGTTGTGCTTGCTACACCCTGTCGATGGAAAGTCAGAAGCGTTTTCCAGCGAGTGATACTAAAGAGAGGTTATAAAAGGCAATTTGCTATTCATCATCACAAACACATCATCAAGACCAAATGATATCAGACACGAGCAAGACAAACGCCGTCGTTACAATTTACAAAGTGAATGCAGCGAAAATTCATCGTCCTTACTGGGAAAAGAAATGATAATGCTATAAGATTACTAAAGTCGAAAATGACACACACTGACGCTATGATCATGACCTCTGGAGCGTGACAGAGCCTGTCTCTAAAATCACTATCCTTACGTAACAATCTATTTACAGCGTTACGTTACGTAACCATCTCTCGTCCTCCAGTAACAGTCGCACAATGACATGACTTCATTGTAATGGTTCCACCTCACTGGTGACGACGCCTCGTCTGTCCTGACGGCGTGTGTGTGTGTGTGTGTGTGTGTGTGACCCCGCCCTCAACTTAGCCCCAAGTCACGTCGGGGAAGATGACTAGCGGCTCCACACATGAGCAGGATGTTACGTCGTTTCACAGTTACGTACGTCAGACGCATTGAGGAATATTGTTGAAGTGGAGTTCGCCCAGTCCCTGAATGCCAAGGGTCAGTGAAATCTTTTAAGGAACGCAACCAAAAGTAGGAAAAAAGACGTACAAGATTTCAGTTCAATGCTGAACCTCCAACAATAACAAGAAGGTCTTCGGGAAATCACGTCTCTCACAAGGAAATGCCCACCGGGGTTTTCACATGTACCTACACTTAACGACCCACCATTTATAACTTCGTTTTAGTCCGTCATAAAAAAAATGACATAATCTTTTTACTCGACAGGATATGTATCGTTAAGCTGACAGGCTAATTAGGCTGTTAACTTAAGCTTTAAGTCCTGCAGTTTGACGGACGTGATGTCATGAAATCATTGGAGCAACATCAGTGCTTCTCGCGTTTAGAATCTGGAGTGAGAGACTGTGGAAAAAACACTTCCCCTGCCAGCAAGGCGACAGTAAACCTGACACAAAAGACGAGAGTATGACCAAGGCCCGATACGCGGAGAGAGAGAGAGATGATCCAGGGTTGATATATATATTTTGACAATAACAGATGAAACATGTTGCCTCGGGCAATTCATTGCAGGGTCACAGAAAGACATGCAGTGCGCGAGCCAATCAGGGTTGTGGCAGGGGGGGTATATATAGTGAGGAAGGAGCCTCACCCAGCACAGTCTGGCTCCCCATCTCACACACACACACACAGCCATCATGAGGACTCTGGTAACTATAAAGCTTTGAACCCTCTGGTCTTACGAGTATTGTGAGGACCATGTTATTCTGCAGCTTGTGAAACGTACAAATGAAAGTTCTCGAGGAGTCGACCTTATTTCAGAATCCAGTTCAAACTTGATATAGACAAAAGTTGCTTTAAAAGCAATCAAGATTAATCTATTGGGTTCCTATGAAGTAAAGTATATCAAAATCCCTATATTCGAAGGCATCTATTTCCTGATATTATGAGATTAACGTGCGAGAGTAACGCTTTTTGTCGATATGTATGCACTAATGTGGCAGTTCTAGTTGTGTGTAGGTAGTCAAGTGTTAGGCCAACTCATGAATGAAGTCCAAGTTCTCTTTTACTCCCTCAGGTTGTTTTGGCAGTGATTGGCGTGTGCTCCGCCTCCTATCAGGCCTACAATCATGGCTATGGCCATTACGGCGGCCACTACGGCTACTACCAGCCTAAGTGGACCGGCCCCGTGGCCGCGACAGTCCCCGCCGGCGTCGGCGGCAAGATCATCCCCGTGTCCGACACCTACGAGGTCGCCGCCGCTCGTGATGCTTTCTTCAAGCTGTACCAAAAGCAGTTGGCTGCTGTTGGTGCCCACCGGTATGGTACCCCCGGCTACGCCCACGTCCCCGCAGTCCACGCCCACTATGGTGCTCCCGCCCACTACGGAGCCCACACCCTCTACGGTGCCCACGGCGCCCCCACCCAGGTGGGCGACACTCCCGAGGTGGCCGCCGCCAAGGCTCAGTTCTTCAAACTCTACAACTTGCAGGCAGCAGCAGCAGCCGCCGCCCCCGACCACTACACCTACTACTGAGCCTGTGACTGTCATGTAATGCCCTGCTGACGCCACCTGCACTGAAGCTGTAAAGATACATCGTTATGCTTTGTTCATCTCTTTCAGGATATGGAAGGAGGTAGCCACGAGGTCTTCGCCAAGTGGCTTCATTATGCAAATAACTTCACCATATTGTTATTCTCTTGTCGCTTTACAACCAACGGCAGGGGACCATCATATAGTCAGTGTGAGTGAAGCTTTGCTTCCAGTGGTCTCCTGCCTCCAGTGGTTTCCCGCCTCCAGTTCTGGAGGATATGCCATATAAAGATTCAGGTGGTGGTGGATGGGGGTGTGTCCTCCCCAGATTCTCTCTGATAATAAAGTTCGCTTCGCTCGCAAACACCAATGATTGTTCGTCACCTCAAGTACATAGTACGACCCTCCCCTGTAGCTAGGCTTTGACTAAGTGCTCCGTCCCTCCCTCCACCCAACCCAATAACTTGCAATCTACTGACATGGTGTAACTTAAGCTAAGGACAAGCATTTCCGCACACGTCTCGAAAACTGTGAAAGGGCGTTCTGTTTCACACCAACATACATGGTTTTGTGTCCTTCTTAAAGTTGCTGCTAAAACTAGTGTAAAGAGAGTATCCAAAAGCCATTGATTTTTTTCCATTTTCGTTGTACCGTGTACATACACAAAAGACCTAACTCTTTTAATCACTCTCCAATAACGCTCCACCTTCTTGGGTCCCGTGAAATCTTCCGTCTGTCATCGTCTCAGATTATTTCTCACAAGAGAAAAATAATATCTTAACAAATCATTCAGTTACCCCAACAATGACTAAGATGAGCAAACTTCACGCTGCATTAAAAATTCAGCAGTTTGCAGTTCTGTCATTCACAAGATGATATTTACAAATACAAGCACGAGTACAAAAAACAAATGTTTTAATCTTCATTTACCTTTTATTTTCATCATTTCATAAATTTCCGAAGTCAAATACAACATTCGAGATGTAGTTCTCTTCCTTTTTTTTTTTTTTAAAGATTCGCTAGGCATTAGCATGTCCCCCTGCTCATCCAGAAAGAGACACAAGAATTCTTTAAAAGAGGAAATGAGTTCCTGTTGTGAAACAGGTCTACAACAAAGCTCGACTCACTAGCCACCATCACCGGTTTCTTGCATCAATTGAATGATCCTCCGCTCATCATCGAGTCTACTTTTCATGATCATGATGAGGCAAGACACTTACACTTACTTTCTTTTTAGAAACCAAACAGAAACTAACATTAGAAATGAACTAAACAGATAAGTAGTTCAGGAATTTGAAGATTTAGATATGATGATGATGTGAACACCATACGAGTAAGGACATGAGTAAGGAATGAGTAAGGGAATGAGTAAGGACATGGTTAATGCAGAGAGCATACACAGATTTAAAGTGTGCGATGGTCGACAGTGTTCAAGAGATGGTGGCCTTACGAGTGCAATACTCCCTCCCCATACTGAACAAACAGGTAATTGCAAGTAGGTAGACACATGCAAACATTATCTATCAAGACATAAGCTGCAAGAAACTGTGCGAAAGGGCCAAGACAGCTTGGCACGTCTGTATGGCTAAGTCGCACAGGAGACAAACTGTACGCTGACAAATATTAGAATTGCTCTCAAATACATGGATGAGAAAATGTTTAGCTACCTATTCATTTCCTAAAGCAAGCACAAATAATCAATAAAGAATCAAGTGAGGACAATAAAGATAGTACGCACCGGAATAAAGGAAAGGCGAGCTCCATTGTGTGATCAAGAGGCCATCTATATATTTCTCCACCATGAAAGAGAGACGAGTAAGTATTGGTTTGACTACAGCCTTTTAAGTTTTCATGCCGTTCTGATGAGGTTAATAGCGAACGGTTAAAGCTTGGAATTCAAACAAGGTTAAAAGAGACGGGACAACACAGAGTGTAGGACTCTCTCTCTCTCTCTCTCTCTCTCTCTCTCTCTCTCTCTCTCTCTCTCTCTCTCTCTCCCCGTAACACAAATGATAATCACACACACACACACACACACACACACACACACACACTGCATGATATGACGACAACTGATGGAAGATTACATGGCCATTGTTAAGTACCAGTTTGTTTCACTCATTATCATAATACCCTCCCACTACCACGATCACGGTCTATAAGAAAACCGTTATACACAAATACGAAACTATTTTACGAAGTTTTTGTCTTGACTGACAGCGATGTTTTTTTCAATATTCTTCCTAGCTACTTATTGGATAAATTGTTCGCAGGGTAGTTACTCGTTATGAGGCAAACACTTGACATAACATTAATCTCTTCTTCTCTATATTATATATCTTTCATTGCAACGAAAAGCCAACTGTAAATCAACGTCGCTTTCTTACTGTGAAGCGTCGACCGCGGACGAAATTGTGGCTTTATACATGTACGAAGAATTTGTTCAGCCTTAGACGAGAATTCTTCAGGTGATGGACTGATGCGTATCATAAATCTATGCATTAATACAGTATAGAAAAAAGAGTTGAATATTGATCGTGAGGTGTACTTAAAAATATTTACAAAAAGGTTTCCGTTTCCACACAACCGTATCTCATATTCGGGCAGAATCTATACATTATGATAACTGGAGATGGAAGTGTTATACACAGAAACTTCTCTTACCTCCTACACTGCTTAACAGTCATGGCAAATCCCTCCGTCTCGTAGCTGATCACTAACACTAAACAAGAGTAGACCGATAAGGGCGTCTCCGCTGGCCAGACTGTGTGGCGCCGTGAGGCAGCTAGGCTTGGTAAACAATCAAATCCCCCAGAATTCCCTGGGTGGGTCGACCGAGCTTAGTAAGGACTGAAACGCTACGCACTGAACTACCCGACTGTCGTTCACCTGTGTGGCTGAGGGAGGTGCAGGACCGAGCGAGCACCTGTGAGTCGGCAGAGTGCGACGTGTAGGCTGGACAGATTAACATTGAACTGAAACCTCATTCATGTGAAAAAGTTGTTCTGGTGTACGTCTGTATGGTGGTGAATCTGACTCAATGGCCTATTATAACTGTTGATCGGTCATTCGATCCAAAAACAAGCCATGGATTGGTCGCGTTACAGGCGTAATCTGTGGTCTCTCGAAATAACAGGAATGGTGGAGATAACGACGGGAAATGATCAATATTACTTTCACAATGAATTCTTAAATCACCACCTCTCTCATGACCACCCGTAACTGCCACAGCGCTCCCTCTTAACTGACGTCTACGACCACTACACCTGACATTGAGCTCGACTTTAACCTTTAACAAACTTGGCCTCGCAAGCATTCATATTCATGTTCTTGAAACGTGTGTGGTGTAGAAAAGCCTCGACCATCCTAACTAACATTACTATGCTGGCATTCCCTCACCCTGGCCGCTCCTCACTGACTCGCTCGCCACCTCAGACTCGACTTCCTTCTCAAAAAGTTTTGAAAGAAATGATACAGTTGTTCTATACAGTTCTGATTACAGGAATATTACAGACAATATTCCTTTTTTTTTTTTTTACTTCTCAAAGGTTTTGAAAGAAATGATACAGTTGTTCTATACAACTCTGACTACAGGAAATTACAGACAATATTCCTTTTTTTTCTTCTTCCCAAAAGTTTTGAAAGAAATGATACAGTTGTTCTATACAGTTCTGATTACAGGAATATTACAGACAATATTCCTTTTCTTTTCTTGTCAAAAGTTTTGAAAGAAATGATACAGTTGTTCTATACAGTTCTGATTACAGGAATATTACAGACAATATTCCTTTTCTTTTCTTGTCAAAAGTTTTGAAAGAAATGATACAGTTGTTCTATACAGTTCTGATTACAGGAATATTACAGACAATATTCCTTTTTTTTTTTTACTTCTCAAAGGTTTTGAAAGAAATGATACAGTTGTTCTATACAGTTCTGATTACAGGAATATTACAGACAATATTCCTTTTTTTTTTTTACTTCTCAAAGGTTTTGAAAGAAATGATACAGTTGTTCTATACAGTTCTGATTACAGGAATATTACAGACAATATTCCTTTTTTTTTTTTTTACTTCTCAAAGGTTTTGAAAGAAATGATACAGTTGTTCTGTACAGTTCTGATTACAGGAATATTACAGACAATATTCCTTTTTTTTTTTTACTTCTCAAAGGTTTTGAAAGAAATGGTACAGTTGTTCTGTACAGTTCTAATTACAGGAATATTACAGACAATATTCCTTTTTTTTTTTTACTTCTCAAAGGTTTTGAAAGAAATGATACAGTTGTTCTATACAGTTCTGATTACAGGAATATTACAGACAATATTCCTTTTTTTTTTTTACTTCTCAAAGGTTTTGAAAGAAATGATACAGTTGTTCTATACAGTTCTGATTACAGGAATATTACAGACAATATTCCTTTTTTTTTTTTACTTCTCAAAGGTTTTGAAAGAAATGATACAGTTGTTCTATACAGTTCTGATTACAGGAATATTACAGACAATATTCCTTTTTTTTCTTCTTCCCAAAGTTTTGAAAGAAATGATACAGTTGTTCTATACAGTTCTGATTACAGGAATATTACAGACAATATTCCTTTTTTTTTTTTACTTCTCAAAGGTTTTGAAAGAAATGATACAGTTGTTCTATACAGTTCTGATTACAGGAATATTACAGACAATATTCCTTTTTTTTCTTCTTCCCAAAGTTTTGAAAGAAATGATACAGTTGTTCTATACAGTTCTGATTACAGGAATATTACAGACAATATTCCTTTTTTTTCTTCTTCCCAAAGTTTTGAAAGAAATGATACAGTTGTTCTATACAGTTCTGATTACAGGAATATTACAGACAATATTCCTTTTTTTTCTTCTTCCCAAAGTTTTGAAAGAAATGATACAGTTGTTCTATACAGTTCTGATTACAGGAATATTACAGACAATATTCCTTTTTTTTTTTTACTTCTCAAAGGTTTTGAAAGAAATGATACAGTTGTTCTATACAGTTCTGATTACAGGAATATTACAGACAATATTCCTTTTCTTTTCTTGTCAAAAGTTTTGAAAGAAATGATACAGTTGTTCTATACAGTTCTGATTACAGGAATATTACAGACAATATTCCTTTTTTTTTTTTACTTCTCAAAGGTTTTGAAAGAAATTATACAGTTGTTCTGTACAGTTCTGATTACAGGAATATTACAGACAATATTCCTTTTTTTTCTTCTTCCCAAAGTTTTGAAAGAAATGATACAGTTGTTCTATACAGTTCTGATTACAGGAATATTACAGACAATATTCCTTTTTTTTCTTCTTCCCAAAGTTTTGAAAGAAATGATACAGTTGTTCTATACAGTTCTGATTACAGGAATATTACAGACAATATTCCTTTTTTTTCTTCTTCCCAAAGTTTTGAAAGAAATGATACAGTTGTTCTATACAGTTCTGATTACAGGAATATTACAGACAATATTCCTTTTCTTTTCTTGTCAAAAGTTTTGAAAGAAATGATACAGTTGTTCTATACAGTTCTGATTACAGGAATATTACAGACAATATTCCTTTTTTTTTTTTACTTCTCAAAGGTTTTGAAAGAAATGATACAGTTGTTCTATACAGTTCTGATTACAGGAATATTACAGACAATATTCCTTTTTTTTTTTTACTTCTCAAAGGTTTTGAAAGAAATGATACAGTTGTTCTATACAGTTCTGATTACAGGAATATTACAGACAATATTCCCTTTTTTTTTTTTTTACTTCTCAAAGGTTTTGAAAGAAATGATACAGTTGTTCTGTACAGTTCTGATTACAGGAATATTACAGACAATATTCCTTTTTTTTCTTCTTCCCAAAGTTTTGAAAGAAATGATACAGTTGTTCTATACAACTCTGACTACAGGAAATTACAGACAATATTCCTTTTTTTTCTTCTTCCCAAAAGTTTTGAAAGAAATGATACAGTTGTTCTATACAGTTCTGATTACAGGAATATTACAGACAATATTCCTTTTTTTTCTTCTTCCCAAAAGTTTTGAAAGAAATGATACAGTTGTTCTATACAGTTCTGATTACAGGAATATTACAGACAATATTCCTTTTTTTTTTTTACTTCTCAAAGGTTTTGAAAGAAATGATACAGTTGTTCTGTACAGTTCTGATTACAGGAATATTAAAGACAATATTGTTTTTTTTTCTTCTCAAAAGTTTTGAAAGAAATGGTACAGTTGTTCTGTACAGTTCTGATTACAGGAATATTACAGACAATATTCCTTTTCTTTTCTTGTCAAAAGTTTTGAAAACTTATCCATGTAACTCCTACTAACGACAGGTCAACAGTGGAATGAACCCGCATCCCATTTTCAAAAGCCTTGCGACGAGTGAACACAGCAAAACGGATTGAGATCAGCAGAATAACGCGCACGGCTACAGGCAGATCATTACAGAGTTACAGGTGATCAGGTCAGGGTTGTGAGGAGGTATAAAAAGAGAGGAAGGAGCCTCACCCAGCACAGTCTGGATCCCCACCTGACACACACACACACGGCCATCATGAGGACTCTGGTAACTATACAGCTTCGTAATTTGGTCTGACGTGTGAGTGGTGATGTGCATCGATCCACTGCGAGTGATAACACACACACACACACACACACACACACACACACATATATATATATATATATATATATATATATATATATGTGTGTGTGTGTGTGTGTGTGTGTGTAGCGAGAATGTGTACGCGTGAGTCTACGCATTCTTCACTATAGAAGAACGATCCTTAAGCCATAGCACTACGTACAGTGCCAGCGTGACTGTATCCACCATCCACCAGTGCCGCTATGGCACTGGTGAGGGGAGGGAGGAGGATGACACTGCTGTGCTCATGCTTCACACTCACAGTCTTGGGTCATTTCCGTCGTAAGACTGACCTTTAAGGTAAAAGATCCGCTCTACTTGGGAGCTTAGCTTACATTTTATTACATCATGTAGTACGCAGGAATGCGCAGTTTGCTTGCATTTCCCCACTTCTATTTCGTATCATAATCTATCCTCTGAGAAATAAGAAGAATTATCTCACTTCTTTCAGGTTGTTTTGGCAGTGATTGGCGTGTGCTCCGCCTCCTATCAGGCCTACAACCCTGGCTACGGCCCGTACGGCGGCTCCTACGGCTACGTCCAACGCAAGTGGACCGGCCCCGTGGCTGCGACAGTCCCCGCCGGCGTCGGCGGCAAGATCATCCCCGTGTCCGACACCTACGAGGTCGCCGCCGCTCGTAATGCTTTCTTCGGCGCCTACCAGACCAGCTGGCTACCATCCAAGCTCTTCGCTACGGTTCTCCCAGATACTCCCGCCCTGGACCCGCTGCCTCAACCCACTATGGTGCTCCCACACGCACCTACGGTGCTCCAGCCCACGGCTACCAAGGCGGCGTACCAACCCAGGTGGGCGACACTCCCGAGGTGGCGGCCGCCAAGGCTCAGTTCTTCAGGACCTATGAGAGGCAGGCGGCAGCAGCAGCCGCCGCTCCCGACCACTACACCTACCACTGAACCTGACTGTCACGATACATCAACTTAACCTGGTCGAAACTTTGGCATTAAAACATCAGCATTATGATTCCATCATTATCCTCAACTTATTAGGTAAAAAAAGTTAAAAGTAGAATTAGTTTTAAGTCTGGCGAAGGTGATGATCAGTAACCTATACTTATGCTTTACGAATAATGTTCTCGTTCTTGCAATTGTAGAATTACGATTTCCTTTGGAATCCTTATCTTGGTGTCGAGAGCTAACCAAGGCTGGAAGCTAAAGACAATATCTAATCTCAGGAAAGAAAATTGAGCGATCTGCTGCTTGAGAGACGTGATACCACACAGGCGAGGTCTTGATTCTGCAAACGTCAAAATACTTTCTGTTAGGTATCAAACTTTAGTTCCTGGTGACTGAATCTGTGATGTGTCATGATAACGTAGAACAGTTATATAAAGAATTTTGCCAAATTACAGACACATCAGTGTTATTTCGCTGTCAAATAACTCTGTGAAATTGGAACTGTTCCATTATATACCTATTTGATCTCTTGTATTTCTACTTTCTTTTTCTCACCGCTGTGCTGGACGGGGACTACACCACAGTCAATATCTGCTTGTGCTGGTAACCCAAGCAAATTTATTGTGCACCCTATGCGCATCCTGTGAGCGGAAGCGCAAAAAGGATTACAAGGTTCACAAAGGATCTTAATCAGACCCCAGTGGGCTGATATTACATAGGTTGTTACAGTTCATTGTAGATATTTCATTACATACATCATATCGTTTCGTAAGCTTTACCGATCAGATGCAAAAAAAAAAAAAAAATGGATACAGACTTAACATTTCTGGTTGTCATGTTATCCACAACGAGGTGTTGTGAGTCAATAGTAAGAACCCATTTCCTCACCTTCGTCTTGCCCCCGCGCGGCACCACCCCCTTGCTCTCAGTCACGACCTCTCTGGTGTAGACCCCTGGCGTGTCGTGTTCACACACACCTCACGGTGAAGCAATACAAGAATCACTTAACCATCTCCTTCCCTCTCGGAAGATATCAGATCTCCATTACCATCGCCAGCTATTACGCTGACTGAGGAGTACAACGTACCAACACACAGATATAACGTTGCCTGTGCTGGTAAGAGAAAATTAGGTCCTCTGAACTTGAAGTAAACTAAAGACATCCAATTCTTTTGTCTTCTCTGAAGCTAATGTTACAGTGTGATTCGTGGGTGGCGGCCGTGGAGTGTTGCCTGGGAGGAGGACACTAACGTGGCTAACGAGAGATGACGCTGGAATCTGGTTCAACCAGACGTTGAGTGTTCCTGGAATGCTTCCAGCAGCACGGTGGCTTCATCTGGTGACCAGGCTACCCAAAGCCGTCTGTCTAATCATACGTTACAGACTCCGAAGGAACAAGTGACCACATTCGTCTTCAGCACATTCGTCTTTGAGTGTCTGTGACTCTGATTGGCTTGAGAATCTTTAGAGTTTAAGATCTGACAAACAGTTTCATTTTTTCTAATCACTTTGTCTCAGAGGAAGTGGCCGATCATGACCCAAGATGTCAGACTCGGTAGGTTATCGTTGTTCATACTCTTTTCAACGTGGCATGGCAGCTTATAAGAATGGGTCTGAATGCATGTGAAAGCCACAGAGGGGTTCAGATCGTGTTTGCATAGCAGTGTCGTACCTTTGCCATCAGTGGGAGCATAGTCGCGTCAACGTATCATTGAAGTATACGTAAGATGTGTGTGTGTGTGTGTGTGTGTGTGTGTGTGTGTGTGTGTGTGTGTGTGTGTGTGTGTGTGTGTGTGTGATCACATCTTCGTAGGCACCAAAACAACTCTCTAACTTCAACAAGATTTCTATAATGTCCATGCACCGGGGACTGAATATTTCTACTGTTTATCGCAACCGACAATTTGGACTGGAACTTCAAAAAACTATCCTGATACTTCGCAACTTCGTGACGGCGAGACACGAAATCCATGCAAGAAGGCCATAGTAATGAAGACACACACAAGCAACGAATGAGAGTGTGAGCGTGTACAGACGGTGCGTTACTCCTAGGCTACTCCTTGGTTGGCTGGGCTTAATTAAGGACTTATCGGCTCCAGGATAACCAAGGCCGTTGACCTTAATTGAGAAATCTTGAACAACTTCTTTAGGCGTTTAAGTTAGTTCTAGGGATATACTCACAGTCACTTAATATAGATACAGCCCATGATACCACAACTCGCGTTATGCGTATTTGTGTTTCTTAAGCCGTAAAATACAAGGGTTATTAGAGAATCTGAGAGTTTTCCATAACCATTAATAAGAAGTTGTTTAACCCTGTAAGTTATCATGCATATTCCCCGCGAATGTGATTGGGTTGTGTACGTGACAATGTCAGTTCACTTCTCCTTCGAGTTATACATACATCTCTTGATACAACCATGCAAATATTCACAGGTCAGAGTGGGAACTAAGTGTTACTGAACGGGAATTGAAACATAGCTTAAAACCGAAGTATTCCCAGGTTGGTGAAATCCTCGTTCCATAACGTCAGGGAACAGCCTGGATGGGTCTACATGTCACTGAGATTAATACTCAGTGGTGGACAATACAATGCTATAATATTCACAACAAGCCGTAGGGGGGTGGGTGGGGCTGCAGCTCTTGGCCATAACATCGTCATCACTACTACATCTGACTCTACAACATCTTCGCTCATCCTCCGTTGTAGCCAACGGTAGATTTACGAAGGTGTTTACACAACAACAAAAAGAGAAAACGTAATGGAAGAATGTGTGTTACAGCGTCACTCACATAAATGAGACAAATAAGGATCCTTCACAGTAAACAGATACTTAATTGAATAATTGTCTTCATCCCTGCAATAGTCATCCAACCGATAATCTAATAATGATAATAATTTGTTTTTCAATTACTCACTTGATGATGTTTAACTCTGATCTATAAGTGAATGTAATTGCAAGGAGGAGGAGGAGGAAGAGGAGGAATACTTTCCTCTCTCAAACACCATCCACAACTCAACAGGTTCGATATCCAGAAAAATTAATATGATATATATATATATATATATATATATATATATATATATATATATATATATATATATATATATATATATATATATAATTTTTCCCCCCCGTCGTCTGGCACCTCCATGATGACATAGCAATTGTGCTTGCCACCACACCAGGAATTCCCGACCTACCCAAGGCTGAGAAATTACTGAGGTCGTCAAAATCCAGTGAGTGTGTATCCTGCGCGTGACAAAACCAAACGGATGTTACGCGCTTCGAGCCAGCGTAGTAAACTGTGTTTTCATTTGCCGAATGAGAAACCTCAACATCCATCATCGGAGGGGGAGGGGGGGGGGGCGTCATAGGAACCACAAGCACTGAGTCAGTCCCTCAGGGTTGTGGCTGGGGGTATATATATAGTGAAGGAAGGAGCCTCACCCAGCACAGTTTGGCTCCCCACCTCACACACACACACATTCACACAGACAGCCATCATGAAGGCTCTGGTAACTATACAACCTCATATATGTTGTTGATGGGGTCTACACTGTATTACATTGTGTATATATATATATATATATATATATATATTTTTTATATTATTATACTTTGTCGCTGTCTCCCGCGTTTGCGAGGTAGCGCAAGGAAACAGACGAAAGAAATGCCCCCCCCCCCCATACACATGTATATACATACGTCCACACACGCAAATATACATACCTACACAGCTTTCCATGGTTTACCCCAGACGCTTCACATGCCTTGCTTCAATCCACTGACAGCACGTCAACCCCGGTATACCACATCGCTCCAATTCACTCTATTCCTTGCCCTCCTTTCACCTTCCTGCATGTTCAGGCCCCGATCACACAAAATCTTTTTCACTCCATCTTTCCACCTCCAATTTGGTCTCCCTCTTCTCCTCGTTCCCTCCACCTCCGACACATATATCCTCTTGGTCAATCTTTCCTCACTCATCCTCTCCATGTGCCCAAACCACTTCAAAACACCCTCTTCTGCTCTCTCAACCACGCTCTTTTTATTTCCACACATCTTTCTTACCCTTACGTTACTCACTGGATCAAACCACCTCACACCACACATTGTCCTCAAACATCTCATTTCCAGCACATCCATCCTCCTGCGCACAACTCTATCCATAGCCCACGCCTCGCAACCATACAACATTGTTGGAACCACTATTCCTTCAAACATACCCATTTTTGCTTTCCGAGATAATGTTCTCGACTTCCACACATTCTTCAAGGCCCCCAGGATTTTCGCCCCCTCCCCCACCCTATGATCCACTTCCGCTTCCATGGTTCCATCCGCTGCCAGATCCACTCCCAGATATCTAAAACACTTCACTTCCTCCAGTTTTTCTCCATTTAAACTCACCTCCCAATTGGCTTGACCCTCAACCCTACTGTACCTAATAACCTTGCTCTTATTCACATTTACTCTTAACTTTCTTCTTCCATGGTGTTACATGCATGGGGTTCCTCCAAAATTGAAGAATCACATCTATCGAAGCTGTATCAGTGTCAGTGAACGAAAGGAGTACAATATAGTCGAAGAACATGACACCTTACTACAAAGAAGTCCATTATTTCCCCTGCTCCTGGGTGGAGTACAATCTCCAACCTGCAGGAACCCCATAAAAGAGGTGTTGGGGTCATACAATAGTAACACACCCTTGTGAGTGTTCGAACGCATTCACTCTGTAACATAATTGAGTACATGACACAGGAATTCTTCTCCATTTTGTGGAAAACTTTAATATCGCTACGTCCTTACCCTTAGAAATAAGCTAATGTCATGAAACAGTATCTATTTCTCATGCAATATACATGAATTACGTATCCTTTCCTCAGGTTGTTTTGGCAGTGATGGGCGTGTGCTCCGCCTCCTATCAGGCCTACAACCCTGGCTACGGCCCCTACGGCGGCTCCTACGGCTACGTCCAACCCAAGTGGACCGGCCCCGTGGCTGCGACAGTCCCCGCCGGCGTCGGCGGCAAGATCATCCCCGTGTCCGACACCTACGAGGTCGCCGCCGCTCGCGATGCTTTCTTCGGCGCCTACCAGGACCAGTTGGCTACCATCCGAGCCCACCGATATGGTACCCCCGGCTACGGTCGCCCAGGACCTGCTGGCCCCGGCCACTCTGGTGCCCCAACTCGTTCCTACGGCGCCCCTGCTCCTTCTTATGGCGCCCCCGCTCCTTCTTACGGCGCCCCCGCTCCTTCTTACGGCGCCCCAACCCAGGTCGGAGACACTCCCGAAGTGGCCGCCGCCAAGACTGAGTTCTTCAGGCTTTACAATCAGCAGGCAGCAGCAGCAGCTGCCGCCCCCGACCACTACACCTACCACTGAGCCTGACTGTCACAAAGCTCAGCCCAACGCGATCCGACCACCGAGCAATAAAGCATCGTCATTCAGATTGGTTCAATGTCCACAAAACACAAGAAAAAAAAAAAAGAAAGGGGGGGAATATTCCAGTGAAGAGATACGAAATATATCTATTATCATTTTTTATATTATTTTGCTTTGTCGCTGTCTCCCAACGAAATATATCTATTGTCTTGAATTTATTTGAAGGGATGATAGAGATCACGAGGCCCTAAGGTATTCCCTTAACCTCATCGGATGAGAGTCTCGTAGTAGCAGGATAAACTCGCCTCACAGTAGTCAGCTGATGACCAAGATATGGTTGAGAGATCCTCTACCTGAGTTTACTCACACCCTCAGCGTCCTTCATGTCGTGTTGTTGTCCCACCGAATATAAACGTATGAGAGGTATCTTTGTGATCACCTGTGAACCTAGCAATAAAGAAATAAGATATGCAGGTATATCTATCCAAACGACACGAACCATCACTGAGTTTGATGAGATGAAAGTCTTCATGATGCTTAATTAGGCAAGATTCAATGATATTCCCTATTTTTCAAAGACTTACTTGATAGGTGAGAAATCCTCCGTCTGTTTAGTATGATGATCTTTATGTCCATCGTGTATAAAAGGGACACTGGAGTCTTGTCCTATACTTACGTTCTGTTTTTTTTTTTTTTGTAGCCCATTACCACAAGCTGCAGACACCATCAAGCAAAGAATTATTCTCAGACAAATCAATCCCCGTCAATGGAGAACCACGAAAGAAATCCAAACCCTACATAACACAACCACTAACAAGCTAATCACTGTAAAAGCTAAGAGCTAACTGGCGCTCCTTCCTTAACGATATGAACGATCAGACCAAAAGGAACTCAACTTTGGCAAAGGCAGCTCATAACCCCCTCAGACCATCTCGACCCCTGCACACGAAGTGCTTCTAACCTACTCTAACACATCACTCTTCCCCGCAAATCAGCCACAAACCAACCAAACCTCTTAAGAGAAAAATAATTAAAAACCTACACAAAATCCTCCATGAAAAAAAGAACCTGTTGACGCATCTTTTGGTAACAAAATTACGAAAGCCTTAAGGTACTACCCTGCAGCAGACCTTGAGAACATAGCAACTTATCCACACAAAACATTTCAACTCAACTACAGTCCAAGCATTTACGGATATCCTCAACTAACCTTGGCTTCAAAGCAAGTAAGAAGACTCTCGGATATCTAAACTTCTGCTAAAATAGCTCCCTCCCAAACACCCTCCAAAGAGCTTAGCTTCCCCTTTCTTCTGTTCCCTCAATTACCACTGTTCTTATCAGTGTCCTTGAAGAAATGATCCTCAACAGTTATCCAAACTATCTCGCTCTCACTCCACACACACACACACACACACACACACACACACACACACACACACACACACACACACATCACGGCTTTACCACTCGCTCTTTCACTCCTCTACCAATCACTCTGCACAGAAACCACACACAACGAAACCTGTCAGATGAATTTAAGAAAATTGGTCTCCTTGGAGGTAAACACGAATTTCTTTAACATATATGTAATTTTGAATCAGGATACAACTGTGACTTGCGAGTTCTTAAGAGTTTCCAGCCCTTGAAGAGCAAAAAAAAAAACAAGGAAAAAAAGTAAGTCTCTTTTATGCAATATATCTTCATTGGGAAGAAAACGTTCCAAGAGATCTTTTTCTCGACTAGCAAAGGATCCTAGTAAAGTGTCTTTATCTCTTTCTTTTCTTTGTAGAAAGACACATATCCCGGCTACTGATGATCACATTAGGGTCGGTCATGTGGATGAATATTAATCCAAGTAAACGTTAGCAGCCCAGGTATAAAAACTACGCAAACTAATGTAGAAATATAGCCCATGGATGAAGATTCCTCCATACCTTATAGATGGATTAACACTTCAACACTTGAGCATCACAGTACGATTACTGAGTACGAAGTGTTCGAACCTCTCTCTCTCTCTCTCTCTCTCTCTCTCTCTCTCTCTCTCTCTCTCTCTCTCTCTCTCTCTCTCTCTCTCTCTCTCTCTCTCTCTCTCTCCTACATCCTACCTCAAAGCAAAATTCCTTAAATTCTCATAATACTCTAAAGACTCTGAGATCTTATCATCTCCTTGAATTGATGATCCTTGTTCAAAATTTTGTCGTATGTACTGACGTGTACCTGAAGCACTAATACCCAGACGTGAAACTACTATAGTGACCCTCTGCTACATACCATAACCCCCTCTGGTTCATCCCGAATACCTCTATACACACCGGCCACTCGCCCTCACTCCCGCTACAGAGGAAGCCAAGGGAAGGAGGCTGACGTCAAGGGCATAGTGGCGTTCTTAGTAACGACCCAGTTCTTGTGGTGTCTCACAACTCCACAACAGGTTACAGGCAACATACCCTGGCTCTGGGATATGCGAAGACTGATTTATGATATCTGTTTTTGGGTCATTAGAAGGACAAAGACGAACAGGTCTTCTCTTGAGAGAAAAACAAATTATTTGTTCGTTTAAGAAAAAAACATAAAGTCCCATGAAACACAAACAAGTCACCATATGACTGAAACACGATGGTAAACCCTGAAAGATAAGGTTATAAGCCAGGATGTCATACTACTTAAGGGTCGTACTGTCGTGCTCAAGGGTCGTATCCGTACCTTCGTGCTCATGGGTCGTCCTCGTAACGTCGTGCTCAAGGGCCGCTACTCGTAGCATCGCGCTCAAGGGTCTTACCGTCGCGCTGAAAGATTAATTTCTCACATTGGTTCACCCTCGTATTTCTCTCATACACTAGACTCTTTGTGGCAAAAAAAAAAAAAAAGAAAAACTGAAGATTTCATCTTTCAATCTTCACAGGTAGACTCATACATCCATGTTCTATGGAAAGATCGAAGTAAAGACGTCACAGCTCAGTCTTTACCAGCCCTTGAGCCAGGTTATAGTCTGTAGACTGTTATGAAGTTATGAACCACCACAAGAACCTGGGAGTAACAACTCGACAGTGTCAGCTACTCTCCCCATGGTTATCTACAGCGGCCATAAGTGGTCGACGTGTGTGTGTGTGTGTGTGTGTGTGTGTGTGTGTGTGTATTCGTCGTAAGCTCCTCACTTTCCCGGACCTTCATATTGCACGCATACATCAATACATACAACAGAAGTTGATACAGTGAAATAATATCCGTCCACGGTTTCGTTAACAATATTTAGAGTGTTTAGGCTGCCATAAAAAAAGAAAAAAAGAAAAAAATTTAAGGAACTGAAGGATTCCAGGAGACTTTCATGTCAAAATTTTCATAAGACATCTTTCAGCCTTGAGTCAAACCACTAAGAGGTCCTTCATGGTTGATGTGGGAATTCCGGGTGGGAGATTACAAACACGATCCAACTCGGAACATGTGGTGTTGTGAGAGGGACAACACCTGCTGAGTGGAGGTAGCTTACAGGAACGACACGTGGAAATAAAAGGTTCAGAATAAGTGAACTGTACACCTGGATCCCTCAGAGGTAAGCATGGAGTCATGGGTTACTTGGATGTGTGTCATAATCAATGCCACGTTGTATTCATCTGGAGGACTTGTTGTATACTGCTGATCTTCTGTATATTGCGTCATGATGCAGCAGTTTTTGTGGGGGGGGGTTGGGTTTACTAGAAGACCAGACGGTTAAACATTCATGAGACACACACACACACACATTTGGACCACTTACGGCATACGTGAGTTACCTGACATAAGTATAAGGAAGATGGAACAAAAGGTAGCTCAAGTGGGACAGTGTGAGATGATCGGTCAAGAGGAAGGCGACTCTTGAGAGAACTACGGACCTCAGATTCTATACGAATTGAAGTCGAATGTTCGTTTTCATTTAGCATAGTAAAGAAATGCCACCGTACTGTTTGTTAATACAGTTATAATCTATAGATAATATAACATGGGTATCTATATGGTTGGGAAATAAACACTAAATATCCAGACTCAAAGTGTAATAGAAAACTGTATTGCCAACAGGATCTGATTACATTGTATGGAGGTGAATTATCTGATGCTTTTAGAAGGTATTGGACAGAGCGGTATAAGGACCAGATCCTGAGCCTTCCCAACCGAAAGGTGGGCCACTTCGTAGTCAAGCTCAGTACCATGATCATTTTCCCTGAAATCTATTTTTTTTTTTAAAAAGAGAGAATATAAGGAACTTCTTGTTTCGCAAGTCGATTGTCGAACGTCAGCCAAAACAAACTGGCCGAGTATCTTGACAGTCGGGCTCAGTGGTAGGTGTTGTGGGTGTAGTCATCGGGAGCAGCGGCTGCCGCTGCTGCCTGTCTTTCGTAGGTCCTGAAGAACTCAGCCTTGGCGGCGGCCACCTCGGGTGTGTCGCCGACCTGGGTAGGGGCGCCGTGGTACCCATGGGCGGTCACGTGGACGGCAGGGGCACCATAAGAGCCGCCGGAGACATGGACGTGGGCAGCAGGAATATGGACAGGGGCTGCAGGAACGTGGACGGGAGCAGCAGGAACGTGGACGGGAGCGGAAACATGAGTAGATACACTATAAGAGTGGGCGGGAGCAGCGTGGGTAAAAGAAGGTCCAGCGTGGCCGGAGCCATATCGGGGGCCGCTTACGGCAGCCAGCTGATTCTGGTAAGCCCTGAAGAAAGCATTACGAGCGGCGGCGACCTCGGGGGTGTCGGATACGGGGATGACTTTGCCATTGACGCCGGCGGGGACTGACGAAGCCACGGGACCCACCCACTTAGGCTGGGCGGGGGCGCTGTAGTGGGCGGGTCCGGGGTTGTAGGCCTGATAAGAGGCGGAGCACACGCCCATCACTGCCAAAACAACCTGGGGAGGAAGGAATACGAAAACAACCCAAAGGTGAGCATAAAGATGATACGAAAAATAACATATTGTTGTCATTTCTATCACACTGGATATAAACCTAATAGATACAGAAAGATTACACGTCAAGAAAGGCTGAAATACAGCGACTAAATCACCTACATCCTGGCAGTGTTGAGCGACTGTGCGCGTGCGTAAGGTCGTCTATATGTATCAAGAACTTGAGTACCGCGTTTCCGTTAAATCTCCTCACACGCGTGACTTATCTAACCGCCTGTGTACAGCTTCTAAAATTAGCGCCGCTCTCTCTCTCTCTCTCTCTCTCTCTCTCTCTCTCTCTCTCTCTCTCTCTCTCTCTCTCTCTCTCTCTCTCTCTCCTGTACCATACAAACTGAGCTTCTCTCGGAGCAGATGCATACATATGGGGATTAACCTATACTTCAATGAACATAATTCGTGTCGATATCCACGTGCTTCTGAATCAGCCTTTATGATGCTTGATTCAAGATATCACTAATCCAAATCGACATTTCTCTTTTTCTTTTAAAATGAGCGAGGGTAAGATGATAAAATATCACTAGGATCCCTTCAAAACATATGGCATTTACTTAATCATCCAACATAACGGTAAATCCTTGAGTACCCTGCATGAGTTCATTTTTGGTTATCACAATATATCCAACATGATAAACTTATTCTGGGATCAACAATAAGCATTGTTCCCATCAAAGTTAAAGCGGCACGTAGCTCAAAATCACAAGTTACGAAATCATCACATACGAAGATACTAATGAATCACAAAGATGGCAATTAGCATTAAGCAAAGATAATAGTTTACTCAAGTTACCTTCTTAGTATAAGCTGATGTCAACTTCGAGTGTTAACATAAAACATGAAACAAGGTATCTTATTATTTTTTTTTTTTTTCATCTGATCATAACCCTGTGCCTCAGCATAGTGAGGCGAGGTAGGAATATGTTTTGTTTGCTGGTGCTAGGCACTCGAAGTCTATTGTTGAGCTAGTGCTAAGCTCTTGAAGTCCATTGTTGAGCTACTGCTAGACATGTGAAGGCTATTGTTGCTGCTAGTGCAAGGTTCGCGAAGGCTATTGTTATTTAGAGCTAGGCTCTCGAAGGCAATAGTTGGGGCTAGGGTTTCCAAGACTGACACGAACCCCTTTTATTCACTGACTATACGTTAGGCATGGCCCTTGAAGGGCTAACACAAACCTTACTAATCTCTAATTCCATAGATTCTCAGTGGCATCAGCTTCTAGAGTAGTATTGTAGATAGCTTAGCTAGGCTGCTCAGTGGCACGGTTACTGAGTGGTGACATCGCCCTGGCCTCTGTTCAACTAAACCTCAACCGTGATGTTTATGTACGTTTGAAAATAAGCTACGGGTCTAGAATGTTTATGGAAATCTTTATGGTCTGTGTTACACAAGATGCTTGGAACACAATGTGTGAATTTCTAGAATCCTTTCTTAAAATAGTTTTTCTTTTTTATTTTCAGCCATCATTT
>NC_092281.1:18412218-18464718 GCF_036320965.1 Panulirus ornatus | reverse complement strand
GAAAACCGAAATAACTTTCACTGTTGCTTGCCTCTTTTTTCTAACAGACTTTCTCTTTAGACAAGTGTAATGACATTGCCTTTTTCATGCGACAAGCTTCGCATTATATTTTAGAATTACAGATTAGCTATTGTAGGTTTAAAGGGACTTTAGTAAGGAAAATCAATAGACACTGGAATGACATCGAAATGAACTAAAAATCATAACATGTTCTCAGAAAATATGCTGAGCGTCTTTAGTTGTCATACGAGGATGTTAATCACAAGGGATCAAATTACTTCACCTCACATTTGTTCACACAGTCAGTGTAGTATCGTATCCTGTCCATCACCGAGACACAAAACTTGAAGAGTTAGTGATTCAGGAAATGTAGTACAGTCTCGCGCCTACCTCACACTCATGTGGAGTCTGTGTAGTAATGAGTGAGAACTGTATAGCGAATAATGCAGCAGAAACAGACAAAATCTACACGAATTAGAACCCACTTCTTAGGGATTAGGTAATACCCAGTTCACATCTTTCAATATTTCATTTCTATACTTATAATGGAAGAATTTATCAACGTAATCTTTTATTATTATTTGATACCGTTAAAACAGATGGATGCTTTTGATGACTAACGTAAGATGTTAGTGTGACGAGCGGTGGTTAGATTTCATCTGAGCGAAAGATTGGCACACACAACTTCTCCCTCACTTGACCTGGAAGTGATGGCAGTCTGCTCGCCCTCCCTATATGGCCTTACTACAGCGGGCCGCCGTGGACGGTCGGCGCCCGCGTCAAGGTTATGTCCGACACTGATGGAGTCGACGCCGCTCGTAATTCTCGACTCGAGGCCTATCACACCAGGACCAAGTGAACGGCCACTGACATGGCGGTGGTTGGTGGTGGTGGTGCGGCTCGTTCCCCACCTCTTCCTTATGCACATATCCATACCGCCGGCCTCACCTAAACCCACGCGACTCTCGTCCACTTCATGTCCTCCCTCCTCCTCCTCTACCCACGACATCTACCGTCCACTTCATGTCCTCCCTCCTCCTCCTCTACCCACGACATCTACCATCCACTTCATGTCCTCCCTCCTCCTCCTCTACCCACGACATCTACCATCCACTTCATGTCCTCCCTCCTCCTCCTCTACCCACGACATCCACCGTCCACGTACGTCAAGGGGTGGGCCGCCTTCAAGGTTGAGTTCTTCTGGTCTTAGACGAGGCAGTTGGCAGCGGCAGCTACTGTCCTTCATGATGACGCATACAAATGAGCCCAGCGGCTGTAAATCAGATCACCTTTTGTGAATCACGTTACGTTCTGTAAATTAGATTTACGTTCTGTAAATCAGACTACGTCCTGTAAATCATATTACGTTCTGTAAATCAGACTACGTTCTGTAAATCATATTACGTTCTGTAAATCAGACTACGTTCTGTAAATCACATTACGTTGATTTAGCAAATGGATCATTTACGTGTATGCAGAGAAAGGAAAATCACCCAATAAATTTCAATGATGAGCAGCAATGCGACTTAACACTACTCCCCCAAATTACTTCCACACACACATTCATAACACAGGAGAGCCATAAGCCTTCGTGCTGCCAAATACATGAGTTTACAGAGCGAATACTAACGAGTTATCAGAGTAACATATCTCAATCAGTAGAGACCTATTGCTTTAAAACAAGATCATCATTCTGCCAACAGTGCTGGCTAGAATAGACGTCGGATGACGGCAGAATCTCTCTCGCCAACTATATTGCCGAGACGCGCACCCCGTATAAACATCCTTCAATTTTAACCTAAAAGCAAATTCTATTCAGAAAAAAATATATAAGAAATCCAGTGCTGGGAAACACAACAATAAAAGAGTGAGGATATGAACTAAGGAGTAATTCAAGACCGACCAAATATCTGATTAACTTTATATACTTCTTCAATTTTCGGAATTTCATCACGACCTCCCAAAAAAGGTTGCTATGTCTGTCTCAGGTCTGACAATTGATGTCACCCTCAAGTGGGAGATCTTGTGCCGGAAACCCGTGCTAACGCGAATGGAATTTGAAATCGCGTGTTTCGCCTTCAGCTTTCACATTTTTTTGTGTTTGTATAAGACTTGTGAGATATCGGAGCCATTTATACGCTGTCTTGAACTTTGAACTATGAAGGTAAACTAGAACAAATCCAACAGGTATTAATGGCCGGGTCCAAGGCTTTTTCTTTTTTTTTCTTCTTATGGGTGTAAATATTTGATTATCATCATTTGTCATTTAGTAAAAGAAGTTCCCTCAAGCTGCAGTGAAGAACTGCTTCTTGTAAGCCTGCTACCTCGCTAGACCACGTCTGTCAGTAATGTATCATTGCAATACCCAAACCTCCACCTCCTCCTACCTACCTCCCCTGCCGCAGGTACCTCTTCACGTCCCTTCCACGTAATCCTCCCTTCCAAGTAAGCCTATCTTCCACGTAATCCTCCCTTCCAAGTGAGCCTCTCTTCCACGTAATCCTCCCTTCCAAGTAAGCCTCCCTTCCACGAAATTTTCCCTTCTCCGTAATCCTGAACCATTCGCCTCTGCTGTGTATGACCATGCCTCTCCCTCACAACCCTACGTCAACCTCAGCTTTCCCTGTCGTGCATCGCGCTACTGTCTTAATAAAACGAGCGAGATTATCTCCAGTGCATCTTCACTCACATTTCCCTGACTGGCGCCCAAACGATCATAAATCTCGGCGGAGAACACATTAATATTTTGTCAGTATGCTCATTTAACAACGATGTCTCTGGGTTTGTATATTTTTATTTCCTAATGTGATTTATTGAGGTCAATTAATCTTAAGTGACACCAGTGTGAAAATGATTGGTGAGCACAGCATCTCGGGGTATCAGTTTAGTGAGGATCTTTCTCCCAGTCTGAATAAGAACTTAGACTGCTGCGCCCACGAGAAGTCAGATCTCACTCTTACTAAAATATAAACCCTCAGCGAGGGGTAGACCACAAGGCTTATCTGGGATGGAATATTCTCACCGAACAAATATTAGGAAGATTTAGAATACAGCTGCTTGCTTTAAGAAACTGCTGGCTCCTTAACTTAAGATTTCCTTGATATTAGTAATATATATATAGCGTCAATATTACTGCCTCTAGTGGCAAATGATGCTAAAGTCGACTATCTTACACAAACTGGGTTTTGATGTCTCAGATATGCGTCCGAGATTAATATATCTCTGTTATAGAATAACGTTTCAAACGTTCAAGTGGAATATCTTATACAAATCTACATACAGAGAACTTCTGTCATTACGAGAGAACACTGGGTGAAATATCTTTATCGTCATGAAACGTTATATAATCGTAAAGTGGCCGACGTAACACGAGCAAAAGCATGCTCCACTCACGGTCATCTGGGGTGAAAGGCAAGATGAACAGGTGGTGGTCAGATCTGTAACAATGCTGAACGTTGAACTTCTCGTCTGTTTGCAGACTCGGCTTTTTAAAAGGTGAGACGGCGTATATGAGGAAGGAGAGACAAAGGACGGAAGAGGAGGAATTCCACACTTGCACTACGAGGAAAGAGAGGCATCATAACGGTCACCCCCCTCGTATGGTGTCAAGTCTCAACACTGAAACCACGGGAAGCAGCAGTCACCCTCGTTCCCGTAAGTCCAGGTGTTATGAGGGGGGGAGATGCACACGGAGACGCCTCAAGACAGCAGCGTCCAAAATAAAAAAAAGAAAAAAAAACGTATAGAGACAGAGGAGAAACAGCACGACAGACGAAAAAAAGATATGGTTGTAGAGACGTCATAGAATATGAGAGGTGGTGATTCACCCTGGATGAGAGAGGTGGAGTAACTGTAATAAATATATATAGGGGAGAAAGAATACTTCCCACGTATTCCCTGCGTGTCGTAGAAGGCGACTAAAAGGGAAGGGAGCGGGGGGCTGGAAATCCTCCCCTCTCGTTTTTTTTTTTTTTTTTTTAATTTTCCAAAAGAAGGAACAGAGAAGAGGGCCAGGTGAGGATATTCCCTCAAAGGCCCAGTCCTCTGTTCTTAACGCTACCTCGCTATCGCGGGAAATGGCGAATAGTATGAAAAAAAAAAAAAAAAAAAAAAAATATATATATATATATATATATATATATATATATATATATATATATATATATATATATATATATACCCAGGTAATCCAATCGTCCTCAGGAACGGGATGTGTGAGTTGAATTTCCCGGTAACTGTGAGGGGGCAACCTGTACTAGATGGCACGTTAACATCAGCTGCTATAAGTAGATAGTTACTGTTGAGGCAATGTGTCGCCTCAAGTTGCCCAAGATCAGCGATGGCGCTGTCTAGAGCAAGATCGAAACAAAAAATGTGTCCAAATTCCTTTTCATACAGGATGTATAAAGGAATCAAATTCCTTTTCATACAGGATGTATAAAGGAATCAAATTCCTTTTCATACAGGGTGTATAAAGGAATCAAATTCCTTTTCATACAGGGTGTATAAAGGAATCAAATTCCTTTTTATACAGAATGTATAAAGGAATCATATTCCTTTTCATACAGGATGTATAAAGGAATCGAATTCCTTTTTATACAGGATGTATAAATATACATTATATGGAATCATATATAGCGAAAGCAATATTTTTTCCTTGTATAGATTATGATAATGATATTACGATCCGTTTATAGCAATTATCTATACTTATAATAAAGGATCAGTCTCAGGTATCGGATTTCGAAGGAATGTTTCACATTTCTTGTTCTACTGCTCTGTGTTCGCCATCATCATCTGATGCGTTTTTGTACAGGATTTAAAGGATCAGTCTCAGGTATCGGATTTCGAAGAAATGTTTCACATTTGTTGTTCTACTGCTCTGTGTTCGCCATCATCATCTGGTGCGTTTTTGTATAGGATTTTCTCATGAATCTTCATCGTCACGTACTCTGCACACATCTCCCTCACACACACCAGACACATCGCGAGGAGGTATAGCTAGTGACCAGAGTCCTCATGATGATGGCTGTGTGAGGGGGGTGAGACTCTTCCCTCACTCCCTCACTATATGTGTCACAACGCAACCTATCTCGCTCACTCTCTTCGTTCCTTGACAGAGACTCTGTCTCTGTGTCTTATATTATCCGTATCCCTGCATTGCAAAGTGATGTATTTCATTATTCTACCACTTAATGTATTTACCTTTCGACTTGAACTGAGTGCCCAGTCACGCTTCCTCTTCAAAATTATCTTTAGAAATCGTTGTATATCTCTAATGTACACAGACGTAGGTCACCTTGAAGGAGAACTTTGATTTTGAAATCTATTTCGTTACTGATATATCAAAGAAGCGAGTCGTATTATGCTTATAAAGTATCGTATAAGACTTTTATCGATATAGACACTGAACTTTTATACACATGCGAGTATATATAAACACCTAAATGTTCATTCTTTATTACAAGATTCTTTTAAAAGCTATGTACCTGAAATTTGATAAGAGTACGGTAACCTGTCTGAGGTTACACCTCGATTTCACTGCCCTGTAACCTCCCAGTGATATTACACTGTCTTAAACGTGGACAACCGTTAACTGTGTGAGACGGACAATAAAATGTCACAGAGGCTGAGAGATGTGAAACGAGAGGATCTCTCTCTCTCTCTCTCTCTCTCTCTCTCTCTCTCTCAGTTTTTTTCCTTCTCCTTTTTCCTAATGTGTCTCTGAAGACGCGTAGGAACACTTTTCCTTCGGTTGTGATTCGTTTTTTTGTGATCTGTTCCCTCACCAGGTTTCGTGGAAAGGACGACGTAGTTATCTTCGCGTCTATTCGCTTCCGGGATTACATTTCTCTTTTATTTCTTTTCTTTTTATCCCCCCTCCCCTCTTCGTATCCCACACAATGGTCAATTTAGTCCTCAACAATTTACTCCTAACAGGGACATCATATTTTTGGCAGACTTGAACCCAAACACTGTAGGAAAATTACGGAACTACGTCACTCTTGCAGGAGAGATCAACAAATGAATTGACAGCAATACGAAACTGAGAATGAATAGCTGATATGAACATCAATTGTTTCTTGATGTTATGCGCGTAACTTGATTGTATATTCATACATGGATTCAAACGATTGTGCTACGATGCGTTTTTTTTAGAGAATAGAGTCTGAAAATGGGTTGGTAATGATGATGAACCCTGAAAATGGGTTGGTAGTGATGATGAACTCTGAAAATGGGTTGGTAGTGATGATGAACCCTGAAAATGGGTTGGTAGTGATGATGAACTCTGAAAATGGGTTGGTAGTGATGATGAGCCCTGAAAATGGGTTGGTAGTGATGATGAACTCTGAAAATGGGTTGGTAGTGATGATGAGCCCTGAAAATGGGTTGGTAGTCATGATGAACCCTGAAAATGGGTTGGTAGTGATGATGAACGGGGTAAGGTCATCTGTCCTCGATTTCAACTTATGTGAAGGTCAGAGGTTATAATTCGTTTCTTAACAGGCATTTCCTACGAGGGTTGTGCGCCGTGGTGCCGTTCACTGCAAGCCTACGACTACCTAATGACCCTACATACATTGTCAAGCCCAACGTAACGGTTGTTCTGTAACGACGGGCGACAACATACATTGTCTCAGTAAAGATGGTTCCATTGATCACCCGTCTCCAACCATCAGGGTCCCTCCTCCTTCCCATCCCCTTCCCCAGCAGAGTTGGCGAAGCAGGAGGTTGTTGGTGCGCGGGACGTTGTTGGTGTTGTTAAGATAGTTATAACCACAGACGTTCTGTATCGTGGCTTGTGATTGGCTGGGCCGCGGCATGGAGGGCGAGGGAGAGGGTGGGTGTCGCGTTTGTACTGTCTTGTGGTTAGTTATCTGGGTGGGTGGGAAAGACTGACCAACATGGTTTACCTATAATCTGGGTACCTGGGAAAAGGACAGCATAGAATGTCTGTCTATAGACTGGTTGATGTGAACGGTTACTTATAATGCCTGTGTACAATTTGGTATGTCTAAGAGAGACTGTTCATGTCGTCCAGCATGTCTACGTGACTCGTCTTGGGAGAAATGAGTGTTGATACACACTCTATACCTTATCACAGGGTAAGATAGCAAATATATATATGTATATAATAAATGCCTTGTTATAATGGTGATCAGTGTAAGATATCACTGCTCTCTGGTCTGGTTTTACATCCATACAACCTGGGTAGATGCGTTCGCAATTGCGTTATCTATAAAGATGGACACACAGAGTTAAAGTTGTAGTGACGGTCTCTATGTTCGTCTGGGACTTCTCGACGTCAGAGGAAGATAATCATGACAATACAGACACAAAAGGAAACCCACTCTCGTCATTCTGTACTCTGGCTTATAGTTCAGATACTCCGTGATACTCCTCGCACTATAATAATTAACCTATAATGGTATACCGTCCGCCCAGATAAATGTATCTTTTACTAACCTCAGCCATGGAGGTTAAAAAAAAAAAGGATCCCAGTTCATAGCTACGAAATCGATGCCTTTAATGGTGTTTCTCTGGAACCACATTGCACCGTGTGCTGAGTGTACGGATGTGATGCCATACATGAAGGAACTCTGGTGTACACTTGCTCGCATCGTATACATCAGCTGAGATGTTGATGCTCCGTTAGCAAGAGATTCAAATTTACAGTATATACTTTACAAAGGATTCACATTTACAGTATGTATATGCAAATAAGTCAGATTTACAGTATATACATGTACAAACTTTTCCTATCCATTACTTCCACAAGCTGGACTGTAAACAGCATAGGAGCCTCGAATCTCATTGGCGCTCATCCTTCCCCTGCTACTGAGTGAAGTGTTGTCTTGAAGACACACACTTACCAGACGAAAATATGAATCCCAGTACAATCTACAATCAACAAAGTAGATCACATTGATATCTCTCACGCAGGTTTCGTTTCTCGAGCTGAAAACACACTTCAGGCTTTCCATTTCTTATTATAAATCCACTATCGTTCTCATCCCATCTGGAGGTCCTGCAGCTCAAAAACTCCCCTGCAGGTGACGACCTACAAGAGATCTCTCCAAATCAACCAATAAACACGAGAATGAAAAGATTATATGAAACTGGGAAGGAAAGGTCCGTGAGGGAGAGGTCAGTTTGAAATAAAAGACCATAAAACAAAGGGTGTGAGGGACAAAGGCACATGACCACACCATGGGAGTGAGGGAGTCAGTCAGGGTTGTGGCGGGGTATAAATAGTGAGGAAGGAGCCTCACACAGCACAGTCTGGTTCCCCACCTCACAAAGACACTCACACAAGCCATCATGAGGACTCTGGTAACTATACAAAGCTCACAGTTTGGTTTAATGTGTCTGAGATTTATAGTAAATGTGCAGGTTAGAATGATTGCGATTGACTAGAAATATCTTAGGCAGGCGGTGTGTCGAATAACTGAATAATTCAATATCTAATCACTGGATTTTATCAGTATTTTCTTTACGTATTCAACTAACTATACTTTTAAAGATATCCATTTTCATATACCTTCATAATAACAATGATAATCTTAATCATAATTGCGGTACAATAGAGATATCTTCATGATAACAATGATGATAGTAATGGTAATTGCAGTGCAATAAACTCAACGATACGAAAGTACAATCACTCGATGCTATTGTATACGATCTTATGTCTATAGATATGAAGAGAATCTTGGTAATATACTCATGAACTCGTATACTAACTTGATGCGATTTCTTTTCGAGATCAACTTTTTTCCTTATTCCCTATAGCCTACATTTATTTTAGTTGTCATGTATAATGGACAGAAACCAGCCCCTACTATCCATAATCAAATCCCAGAGACTATCATTTCGTTTACCTTCACCGCTTCATTTGCCCTAATTCAGTCCACTGGCAGCACGTCTCCCCCCAACGTACCCAATCGACTTGGATTATTCTATCCCATGCACGCCTCTCGCCCTACTGAAATTTCAGGGGCTGATGCCTCAAAGCCTCCTTCATTCCATGTTTCCATTATTTTCCCGGCCTCCCCATCACCTTTGCTCCCTCCACCCCAGGACACGAAGACCTTCTTCGTCATTCTTTCTCTATGTATCAGATGGCTCTGCCACCTCATCACTCTGGTCAGCTCTCTCAGTCGCATTATCCTTGATATCACACGTCTTTCCTACACTAACTTTTTTACTCACATGATCCCCCGCCACCACTCCATCCTTATGCATTTGATTTCCATCACTCCACCATCCTTCTTTCTCTTGCGTTCCAGACTCACATCCGCACAACACTGCTGGGACTACCATACCCATGTTTGCCTTAACAAGCGATGACCTATTCTGCCATACGCTCCTTAATGCACCTACGGCCTTGGTCCCTTCTTCCACCTTTTATGGCTCCTTTCAGCCCCTGTGTTGCAATCCACCACCAAAGCCAATTCCAGGTACTTAAATCACTAACTATTCTTCAGGGTTCACTGCAATTAAACTTACACCCAGACCATGATGATCCCTCACCATGCTGCACGTCAGTGCCTTACTTCCGTTCTCTTTTTTCACACCTGCCAAGACTCTGTCTATCACCAGTTCCTGCAATTCATTCTTAAGTCTGCTAAGAAAGCCTAGTTATCTGCAAACAGCAACTGATTCGCGCCTATGGCTTCACATCCTTAATAGAGCGTATACCCACCCCTGGCTACATGACCCTTTCATTGACTTCCCTCACCATCGAGTCCATAAACAGATCAAACAGCCCCGGTGACATCACGCATCTCGAACGCGGACCCACCTTCAACGGGAAACACTCATCCTTTGACATTATCGAAACACTATCTAAAAATGTGATTGCCTGATCATCTCTAAAGATCTTAGGGTCAATGATGTTGACAGTGACATTTCTGTGTTCAAATTTCATTGGTTAGTTTTGTATCGTGAATATACTTTTCCTAATGTTATAGGATGCAATGAAACGTGAATTCTGCAAATATGAACATTTCATAAAGGCATTAGTGTAGCCAAGCTAAATCGGAGAGCAGTTGCTGCAGCCACTGGGCTGACTGCTGAACTGACATGAAGCGTAATGATACAATACTCCGTCATCCCTGACACCATGAGAGACCACGGTGGCTTTAAAACCAACTTTGTCGTGAAAACGAAAGATTCCGCCTCATTACCGCGGTTGCGGTGCAGACGTATATTTTTCACAACGTACAAATAACAAATAAGAATGAATTCCAGAACCTTGACATTTCACACAAAATCCTTGATGGAAATATTCTTTTAAGACGGGCCATTGTTGGCGCGATCTGGTCTTCGTGTAATGCGGAACATTGCATCATGTCCTCCTGCTGTTGCTACCGTCCATCACGTGATGACTTGTGGTGTCATCTTGTCCACCCACAGGTTATGCTTGCGGTGATGGGCGTCTGCTCCGCCACCTACCAGCCCTACAACCATGCCTACAATCCCCACGGCGCCGCCGCCCCCGTCCAGCCCAAGTGGACAGGCCCCGTGGCTGCGACAGTCCCCGCCGGCGTCAATGGCAAAGTCATCCCCGTATCCGACACCCAGGAGGTCGCCGCCGCTCGCAATGCCTTCTTCAAAGTCTACAAGGACCAGCTGTCTTCCTTGGGCGGCCAGCAGCAATATGGTGCCCCTGGTTACACCCACGCCGCCCCCGCAGTCAGCCACGCCGCCCCCGCCGTCACCCACGCTGCCCCCTCTCACTCCTACAGTTCACCTGTTTACACCCCCACCCACTCTTATGGTGCCCCTGCCCATGGGACACCCGCCTACAGTGCTACCGGCCCTGTGGGCGACACTCCAGAGGTGGCCGCCGCCAAGGCTGAGTTCTTCAGGACCTTCAAGCAACAGGCAGCAGCGGCAGCCGCCGCCCCCGACGACCACGTCATCTACCACTGAACCCGGCCCCGGGCTATCAGTGCTCCACCAACCTATACGGTGGAATATCATCATTACCATCTATTAACTATCTAGTGTGTGTGTTTGTGTGTCTATGTTAGACTAGCAAGGAACACAGCAGCTGCTACAGTTCTATAAATGATTCAAACATCAACACGCTATACGTTTTATTAACCTGCTTCCCAGTATACGACTATGGCAACGTAAAGTGTAACCCAGCAGTACAGTGTACCATAGTCTTTCCTTCTGCCCTTCAGTCAACACATGAGAAGCTATCCTGTGCCTCTTGGTGCCAAGACGCAGACTGTTTCTATAGCCTATGGCAGTAAGTACGTCACTGTTTACACTTCTTGGTAGCACCACACACGACAATCATCTCGACCACTGTCTCCCACATATGACAATAAACACACACACACACACACACACACACACATACACACACACACACACACACTCAAGTTGAAGATCATTTCTTAGAAAGATGCAAAATACAGAACAACCAGAAACCATAAGATGAACTTTAGGAAGAAGTTTGTTAGAAAATATGTCGAGAATACTTTTATAGAATAAAAATAGTGGATGAATGGGTTACTCTGGGTAATAAAACTATGCGTGAACAGCATATATGGGTCTCAAAGGTTGTATAATACTAAAGTGCGAGAGATGGAGCCCCATAAGTGTAGAATTCTCTATCTGTACAGCACAAACACGTAATGACAGACGGATGTAACTTCACAAGCGAAAGGTAACACTGGGTTAACTGGTAAGACTTATATGTAACAAATATCTCACTGAGAACAAAGGAACAGTTCTAGGGAGAGAAACAGGTAAACCCGTGTCAAGTTTCTGGAATTCTCAGATGCCTTTACTATGTCTCACAACAGGATGTTTAGGACGCTGGGATTTCAAAATGGGAAAAGGTTACGATTTCCTGAATGGACTGCCTCAGGGAAAGGGTAACAAAGAATATATGAAGCAAAGTGTTTTCTCAGATTTTGGTCAGAGCAAAAAGTAGATGTATCTTAGAGGTCAGTGTTGACACCATTGTTCTTCAAAGCTTCTCAACACCTCCGCGCAACACTCCATCACGCTGGTGCCCGGGTTGTTGTGTCTTCCACTGTGAAAACACTTTTGAACTCGTCGTTCAAAGTTTCGTCGTATATCTTGAAGTCATCTATAAATCTTCCGTCTGAATCCCTTGGCCAGATCAGATGCTGTGTACGTGGTAATTCACTCCTGGTAAATCTATGGAAATGTTTGGATCATCCTCCGTCTTGAACTTTCTATTCATTTCAAGCTTCTCGATCCCTTCTGTCTCGTTTCTTGATCGTTTAAACTTTATGAATACTGTCTCGTTGGTGAGTCGCTTTTCCTTCGTCACAGCACTTAGCGAAGGTCCTTCACATTTCGACGTCTGTTTAGCCACTCATTCTTTTCTCCCGACATTCCTTCTTCAATTCTTTTTTTAACGTTGGAGGCTCCACTCACGGACGAAAGTCCACATCAAGGCCGGTCCTTAACTGAAGTATGAAGAGGTTAATGAAAGGGAAAAAGAAGAGACAAGGAAAAGTATTTACGAACTTTAGGGAAAGTGAAAATTCTGTCTTCTAAAGAATGCCAGGTTATAGTTACTGGGAAAGACATGAGAAGGTAGAGAGTTCCAAAGCTTCGAGGTGTAGGGGAAGAAACAGTTATCAAAACGGCCCACCCTTGAATTGCCAAGGGCCACACAGTAATCATGTGACGCAGCAGACTGACGAGTACTGCGCGATCTACCTAGTGGTGGGGGCATACAAGCAGCCAGCTCTCGGGAGCAAAATCAAAGGAATATCTATAGAGAGAAAGTGAACCAACATTGCCGAACATGGCAAGTGGATCAAGTTTTGAAGTTAGCCTGGAAGAGTTGGTAAGTCGGACTGCTTGCGACTCTACTGTGTCAAATAAAGATGTTAAATATGAAGCAAATGGTACATATGTTCTTACTCTTTCACTATAAATTTCTCATGCCCTTCCACTTCGAAATCCTGGTTCCTCGCCACTGAACTCCATATCAGTTTATCTTACCATAACAATTGTTAATTTCTGTGCATCTTCAACGATTACATCTCCTCTTTGAGTCTAAGTTCATCTCTATTCTCTTTACACACTCATTCACCTCGTGATCAAACTAACGCATTACACAATCACATTTTCCAGCTGGTGTACCGTATGGAATACTCCCATTTTCCAGCTGGTGTCCCCTATGGAATACTCCCATTTTCCAGCTGGTGTACCGTATGGAATACTCCCATTTTCCAGCTGGTGTCCCCTATGGAATACTCCCATTTTCCAGCTGGTGTCCCATATGGAATACTCCCATTTTCCAGCTAGTGTACCATATAGAATAATCCCATTTTCCATGCCATTGAAGATAAGATCCAATAGTATTGATAAATCAGTCCCTCTCATCCTGAATATGTTTCGTGACATCGTCGTCTGGGAAGTTCTCATGTACACGCTTTTAAGAAGTTGCCTCCATGACTCTCCGTTCGCATGAGAGTTCAAATCCGATCAGATCTCCTTATAAATGTGTGATCTCCCTTTATCAGTATTGTACCCTCTCTCAGAGGAGTATACGTTACTACCTAATAGAATTTTCCTCATGATTTCTTCATCTATATCATCATCTGTTTGCTGTAGTTCCTCATAATTCTCTGGCAGATTATGTACCGTCAAAGAGCAGTTAAACCTTCCTTTGTGTATTGTTTTAATGGTCCATCTTAATCCAGTACTTCCTGGTACTTGAGGCTGTTTCATGTTAAGGGGACCAGTGCTCCTCCTTCTTTGTCTTCTCTTTCCGTCATTACTACCGTGTGTGTGTGTGTGTGTGTGTGTGTGTGTGTGTGTGTGTGTGTGTGTGTGTGTGCGATATACTCCCACACGACCTTCCTCTCGTCATTATAGAGTAATTTGGCGTCTGCTGGCACGCGGCAGACGTGACACTGGCCACACCCATGGTTCTAAAACAGCATATCATATTCACTCCCCCAAAGCCCACTCTGGTGGGACCAACTGGCCTTGCAAGTCACCTATATACGACATGTCCAATGGTTGACTGTGTCTTTAACTCACACTCGGGAGTAAGAGATTATGTCCGGGTTATTCACTCCACTGAAATACTTGTGGATAGAGGTTCAGGTTATCATGGCTGACACGTCGATAAAAAGGGAAAGAAGTATAGCACTTCACCTCAGCGTCGAGGATCGGTGAAGGCGTTGACGTCAACTGAACCTCTCAGCGTCACCTGTCGCTACGATGTCAGCGACCGATGACGTCTACTGAGCGAGCGTCGCTACGTCAGCGATCGATGACGTCTACCGAGCGCCGCCTCACCATCGTCTTACCATCGCTGGGGCAATGGTCGAGGATGTGAACTGAGTGAGTGGAAAGATGACTACGATTCGTCGTTACCGAAGACAGTGACGGAAATGTTGGAGACCTGAATGACCAGACGGACGGATGCCTCTCGGTGGCGCGTCTGGTGCTTGTCTAGATATCGAGTGTCGAGGGTGAGGCCACGATTGGCTACAGGAGGAACACCAGGGGCCAATCAAGGGTGGGGAAGGGGCGGGGGCACTAGAAGCCAACAGAGGCATCCAGAGACCACCATGGGCCAGGGCGGAGAGACTGAGACCCCGCCAGATATCACGAGGGGTGGTTACAAGAAGTCACCAGGGATTATCAAATGCCACTAGAGGTCATCAGAGGTCACCAGGTACTACCAGGGATCACCAGGTACCGATATGGGCCACCAGGTACCGTGGAAACCGATGAAAACTGGAAATACAGTAGAGGTATTTTAGTTTATTCAGAAAGAGGCTTTTATATCGTTGCTCGCAAAACGAATAGCTACGATCTACACTATGTCTGTATGTGCGTGTCTTTCACTCTATGACCATTCGTATCTGTTCTTGATGTAGTCTTATGAGGCTCGTGAACCGCATTCATAGAACCATCGTGTTGAAAAAGAATTTTTTATTTCGGTTGGTGGATGCAGACCTGTTTCACACACACACACACACACACACACACACACACACACACACACACACACACACACACACACACACACAAATGGCGTCCTAGCTACGTCTCTTCGTTGTATATCCCCTGATGATGTGATTATTACAAGGAAGTGCACTTGGGAACTTATTGTGTTTCATTTTCCCGTGGACTCTTAGGAAAAGAGAGAGAGAGAGAGAGAGAGAGAGAGAGAGAGAGAGAGAGAGAGAGAGAGAGAGAGAGAGAGAGAGTGGAAATGGCGTTGGAAGTGAGAGGGGTGAAGCAAAGAGACTGGAGAGAGAGAGATGTGCTGCGCGCGTCACTCAGACCCACACCACCACCTGGCAATGAACGTCAGTGATATCGTTCAAGGTTAACCACAGGAAATATTTTTCTTTCCGTGAAAACCTTTTAAATTTAGAGTTGTTCTCCCCTCCTCCCTCCCTCGCTCTCACAGACCCTCCCAACAACCCCGACCCCCAATTCAATTTTCATTGTGTTTCTCAAACGCCATTTTTTTTTTCTGAAGTTATATTGAGTCTCGTACATTCTGGATGAAGCCTTCTAATTCAGCTACTGATAGCCTGAAGTCCCCGGGCCTTTGGCAGGAAGCTAGATTTTAAGTGGTGTAGTGTGTTGGCTCAAGGTCACAGCTACCATTAAGGTAATTTCCTTGGAAAGGTGTACTGCTATGAGTTGACCCACCCCGTAAATAGATGAAAATGGAGGTAAATAAAGACGATACATGTTGACCAGATGAATTAGTCTTTTCTTTGTTATACGCAAAGACAAATTACTTACTTGTAAGTAACAGCAGGAAAGAGAACAATGTAATTATCTTTACTGATGGAAAGCAATGGCATTAATAAGAAAAATAAGGATGTACCTTCGTTAACTAGTTTCCTTTCTTGACTAACAAGCGAATATCAAATGCACACACACACACACACACACACACACACACACACACACACACACCAAAAATCACATCTCCAGCAAACCTTGTCACACACACTTAAGGAAAACCTCGACCAAACACACATATGTGCACTAGATATTCCTTTCTCCTGTTCCCCCACTTTACCTTCCCCTGTCCAACTCCTTCCTGTGTCTGCTCCTCCTAACCTTAACCCAATTAAATGAAAAAAATTGATTAATTCACGAGCAAAACAGAATGTAGCTAAAATCTAATTAAAAGATATTTATTCCTATAAACAGAACGAGATTGAACAACTGAGAGAGAGAGAGAGAGAGAGAGAGAGAGAGAGAGAGAGAAATCACATACAACAAAAGCACAATCATCATCACAACAAAAGCAAAAATATAACAAATGAAAATTCCAAAGTCACCGCATCATAAAATATGACTGACTCAACCAATAAACTCAGTGCAAATAAAAATATTCTCGAAAATGGCAACAAAATTTTTTCTTTTTTTGTAAGCTTGAATTGCTTCCCACGAGAGCCCTGAAGACCTGTGGGGATTGGACACACTACCACGCCTCTGACGCATACAAGCCATGAGGCTTCCAGGAATACAATACTGTATTAACACTACAACACTACTGTATTAATACTACACTAGCACTAGAATACACCCCTGCTTAACCCTTCTATCAGTATATCTACTAGTATTACCACTACTATCATTACTGCTACTATTCCCTATTACCAATTTATGATCATTATCATAATTACCATTATCTAAATGAGTTATCATTACTAACAACTAGCTCCAGGGCGCCTTCTGACGAGGTTCCTGCGGCTTTGAGACGGCGCTCCGCATAGCAGCTGGGAAATGAAGAACTTGAAACAAGGTGCTCACAAAGGCAGTCGTATTTCTCACTGAAGAATGACGATACAGCATCGCCGAAGGCCACTTTCCACTGGGTGTTTAGCCATTCATAGGTGAAATAAGGTAAACATGTGATTGTCGATGTATATCAACTGACTGTTATATTTCTCTCTTGTGTCTCCCCTGATGATGTGATGATTACACGACAATGCACTTGGGAACGTTTCGTGTTTCATTTTCCCCGTGGACTCATAGGAATATCTTGATCACGCGCAAAATTGTGATCCTTTCCAACTTATATATATATATATATATATATATATATATATATATATATATATATATATATATATATATATATATATATATATATATATATACTTGTTTACCGCTTTCCGCGTCGCGAGGTAGCACCAGGAGCATAACTGAGCCTCAGCCGTTCACCTCATTATGATGCACCGAGAGCACAGCCCCTTATCTCCAGTGAAGCATTATAGAAAACGAAGACGTTGTGAGCTACACAAGGGATGTAGGAGTAAAGAGAATGATGAGAAGAAGAATTATAGAAGATGGGTTTGATAAATCTCATGATTTGAGGAGATACAAAGATGTTGAGACATTACAAGAGTTGTTTTGTGTTAGATGAAACAACGGAGTCACAGGAGAAGCAAAGGCTGCGTGATATATAAGAACATGTAAGAAACACACGTATCAAAGCGCACAGAATGTCTGACGCGACACGAAGGTTATAAGACAGACGTTACAGGGGTTGTGAGTGCTCTCCAAGTAAGGGTCTGAACTCACAAAACCGATGATTGACCGTAACTACAACAGAAGCCACAAATGGTGAACAACAACTCACCGTGAAGGTGAGGACATGTTCAACTTGGGGCTGGGTAATGAACATGCGTCACATCCATATCATGTACATTTGTGGTTCTTATAATATATATATATATATATATATATATATATATATATATATATATATATATATATATATATATATATATATATATGAAGACAACATATGGCTTACTAGATACGCCAAACTGGAAAGGGATACTCTGATATATATGCAAAAATTTATTTTTATCTCTTTTGCATTCTTCAAATTCAATTTTTTGTATCTCAGATATATATATATATATATATATATATATATATATATATATATATATATATATATATATATATATATATATATATATATATATATATATATATTATAAGAACCACAAGTGTACATGATATATATATATATATATATATATATATATATATATATATATATATATATATATATATATATATATATATATATATATATATATATATCAAAACGTCGACAGCATATCAAAAAATCTTTAGCCACATCGGACGGACCACACAGTTAAATTAGATTCTATTCAGTAAGTAGGACAACGCTGCCAAGGTCCGGCACGTGAGGTATGACCGCCCTCAGGTCCTCGACGGTGCAGCAGTAGGTGTAGCCGTGAGCCATGTCCTCCACGTCGAAGTCGATCCAGGTGAGGCTGGAGCACAGGTCTGGGCAGAGGAGCTCCGGGACGGACGTAATGTGGGGGTTGTTGACGCCCACTATGGCCGCCGCCCTGTTGCTGCTCTCCTCGTACACCACCTGCCACACAGATACCACACCTGTCTCACACTTGTTTTACGCCTGTCTAACCTACCCTTAATGACTATAATATATAGCACTTGGGTCCAGTTATATTCATTATATCTGTTTCTACCGAGTGAGAGAGAGAGAGAGAGAAAAGGCTTCCTATAGCGCCCATTTCCCCTCACATCTTGCAGGACACTCAAGACAAGCTTAAAATTTAGTCTCGCAGCTCGAACTTATCTCATCTTGTCGGCATGTAAACAGAACGTTAAGGAGGTATAAAAAGAAAATGACGTTGAGAGACCTTCCAGGTGACGGCTGGAGCGGGCACGACGGTCTTCTCCTGTGAGAGCCCCAGGTAGATCTGGACGGGGTTGTTGTTGATGTCTTCCAGCTCGAGGATCCCCCACCCACCGGAGTAGATGGTCAGGTCAGTGCCGTGCTTCTTGGCCAGGTCACGCGTCGCGAACTCCAGGTACTGCCGGATGGACGAGTCGGGGGTCAAGGATAAACCGGATCTCCCGAGGTGCACTATAGACTCGCTATTGGGTTACCGGCACAAACCAATCTCCGGTCAAGAGTGTTAAGGTAAACATTATTGGTTGATATTGTTGGTTTTTCAACGCTGTTGCTCGTGAAATGAATGACTGGTGTTGTCGATGTATGATATGGTATGGCACATAAACGTCTGACTTACGAATACCACTCCAAAGAAAATGAGAATGTTGCCATTTCTTCAAGATTATCTTGCTTCTGTTAGAAGATTAATACTAACAATGGTCATAAATGTAATGCTTTTGATAAGTATCTTGATCAGCTAAATTTCACTGTTGTAAATTCTTGAAACCTGTGATACACATGAAGGGATCTGGTATATGACTAACATCTGACCTTGACCCATCGTCTACTCAGGAAAAAAGAATGTCCATCGTCGATGTGGAAAGCTCGTAACAACTACCATATGGAGACTTCCACCTTATTCCCACTCTTCATGTATAAGAGAACTTACATTTCTGCAGAGATTGGTACCGAGTAAAAGCCTCATCCATTCCAGACCCTTCGAGTCACTGCTAATCCCTTTTTTTTTTCAATGAGAAGAAGGGAAACGTTTCAGGTTTACGGTATATGGACTCAGCTTTACGCCGCTGGACTGTCTCCTCCAGCCTCTGGCTGACGCTCCAGAAGGCGCTCCAGCCTCCTTCCAGTTACTATTGCTAGAAGTCCGCCAGTCACTCTCCAATGACGTTCTTTAAGGCCTGCCACGTACCTTCCAGTTGCCGTTGTTGAAGGCTTGCCACTGAGGGACGGCGTTGATGAAGTAGTATGTAGCGTCCTCCTCCATTGTTGTCACGAAGTCGGCGTCAGGAGACATGTGGCCCTTGGCGAAATAGAGCTGCTTGTGGGGGTCGATGATGGTGTTGGCTAGGTCCTGGGGTAGAAGAAGAAGAAAAGAAGAAGAAGAAGAAGAAGAAGAAGAAGAAGAAGAAGAAGAAGAAGAAGAAGAAGAAGAGAGGGAGAAAAGAAGAAGAGAGATATATGCATCAGTTTGTAACTTAATTTTGACTGGGAAACAATATTCAGTGACAGTTAACTGCTTGCTATTGTCTGTCACTATGATCAAGGACAAGTGTGACGATATACCGTTACGCTCTAATACTCTCTGGATGCTTTATAAACTCAGGTTAATCATTCTTGACTGGTAAACTATGCCAATAATGTTTTGGCTCTTCATCAACATACTTTCAAAACTATGTCATAAACTTAAACTATAGTGAAATGATAAGAATCAGCTTTGGTAACTGCTTTTTTTATCACTATCTCTGGTCTTTCCCATCACTTTTTTTTTTCCACCATTACGTCACCCTCAAGGTCCGTGGAAATGTATTTTTACAACCGTTAATTTGTACTCTAAAATCCCCGCCCACGTCCGTCACGCCTCGTCACACCTCGCTGCGCCTCGGAATTACTACTATTCAGTATCTTATTCATTGAGATCTTGGGGCAGGATGGTCGTAGCAATGTCTGAGCTGGCTGGCTCGGAGTTATCGGCCCTCAACGTGACCCTTCAACCTAACCTGACCCTTTCCAGACTGACTTGGTCACGATGCTCCAAGAGTTCTTCCCCTCCGCCTCTATATATATATTTTTTTTTGTCCTATCGTCCTTTGTCTTCCCTTCCTCTCCTTTCCCCTTGAGGTAAGTAAGCCACCTCCTTATCCTGTCTACGGGCACTAGCGTCTTCTGTGGGAAAGCCTCCTCTAACTATATAATCTAATACGAAACAGAATCGTGAAGAATGAGAGAACTCGTTATGGAAATTAAGGCATTGTCTTCATCGTCGCAATGATTCAATGCAGATTTCTTAGTCATATTCTGAGTACATTTATCATCTACCGTAGAAGAAGGGAATTCATGAACGTGTGTATCTTAAGCGAATAAAGACAGAGAAGGTAAACAACAAACGTGTAACGGTCTCTTTCACACTTGGCTGAACCGTCAGGTTCACTCACAGCGTCACCAAGCAGGTTCGTCATGAGCTTCAGCTGTGTGGCCTGGGCGTACACCGTGTTCATGGACACGCTGAAGAACCCAGCGGACTTGAAGGAAGGTCTGCTGGTGTCGATGTCCTTCGCTGCGATGTTTGCACCGTGGAGGATGTGCTCCGTGTACAAGGTCGTCTCGAGTTCGGGTTCGAAGCACACTCGAATCTAGACAGTTTTCGTATATGTTTGTAAATCATCGAACTCTCTGTTCACACGACTTTCTCTAATATGATGAGATATACTAAATCTAGTCAATCTTAATATCGTTCATACAACATATCAAGTATAATAACGTATATATGTATAGATATATACTTGCCAGTTCATAGTAACTCGAGGGTCCATCGATCTCGAAGCCTACACTGTGCAAGACACCAAGGTCCTCAGAGCCGCAGTAGCCAAGTTCACGATGGATTGACTCCTTGACTTTATCACTGCAGCCTAGAGCCCTCATCTCCCACTCCTGCGTCAGGTAGAGACTCGATGATACAGAAAGGAATCGTATCTCTTAAATCATACATATAATCATCACCAATTAAGAACCGAGTTGAATGCGAATTTTTTGGGTATCAAGGTTTCCCCACGATCTTTGAGCGTTTGTGAGAAGAGAATGAAAGAGAACCACATCCAAATTCACTAAATTTTCGTAATCTTAGATTATCCGATACATTCAGAGCTCGTGCAGATATCTTGCATCACCAGTAATGTAGCGTTGTCCTGAAACGGTCAAGTATGTATGCTGTTAGGTTTACCGTGCCGTCGATGGCCAGGAGTATCCCGCCAGCGCAGGAGGCCTCGACGGTCGTCCTCCCGAGGTTGACGATCTCGTTGCCAGGGCAGGCCAGCGTCACCTTGCTGCCCGCCGACAACCTGGAGGGAGGGAGAGGAGAGGAGGAGGAGGAGTTCCTCTGGGTCAGGCTATAGGAACCACTGCTAGGTAAACTCGGCCATGTAGATCTACTTTTGAAATCGTCTTATTATACCATTTTCTTCTTCAGCGTACGAGACAAAATTATAAGCACTGAATTATATTCCCTTATTTCATCGTGACGACCTACACTGCTCATGGAATATTTAGAAAATGAAGAATCCTTCTACACAACTGCAAGCGATCATTATATTACTCAACTCCTGCTTTACTCGTCTGCGAATCTGACGTTAATTATGTCTTACGTTCCCTTTGACAGATTATTCGATCCTGTCACTATGTTCTTGGGAGGTGCTCTGAAGGTGCGTTGACTGTGTCATCACCACAGTCACCCATCACAGGGGAAGGATCTTCGATCCTCCGTGGTATACACTAGGTGGGTATGACACCATTCCGTGGTTGTGCGTAACATGGTAAACCTGAAGGATTGAAATGCACCGGCAGGTGGGTGTTACGCTGCCAAGCCTGTCGGTGTAAACATCGACAAGTGGGTATTACGTGACGAGCCCGTGGGCTCAGTAGCACCGACAGCTGGGGGAGGGGAGTTATGTCACCAGCCTGCAGCTCACCTGACCATCCTGATCTCGCCCTCCATCACTGGCAGCACCAGCTGGAAGTCCTCGTCCAGGATGAGCGGGGAATCCTTGGGGAAGTCCACATCCTTGTCCCAGGCGCAGTCCTGTCCTGGAGGAGGGAGCACACATCACTGTATCGCAGGGGGTCCTACAGCGTCCCTGCTTTACCTCACTGAAAGACTCGCCCTTACCTAATTGATCCCTGACTTTGTGTGGTGAACAAAAAATAGTATTTTCAAATTACTTAATTTTGTGAATATATCTTAAAAAATATTGGAAGATTTTTCGCTCAATACGATGTGGCTTTTTTTATATATATATATTCCTGATGGGGAAAGTTGAGTCAGATTTGATATATCCATTTGAGAGTTGTGTGGTATATATCAAGTGGGACGAATCTAGATAAATAAGCATCAAATCTTGTCGATTCAAGACTTGTTTTCCCACCTTTCCCCTTGAGAATCTTCAATATAAATTCATTACGTCGGTCGGTGTGGTTAATGGCACAGCATTGACCAGTGAGATTCATTGTATGTATCATAAGGAATATGGGTGGAAACGCGACGTCTTTTTTGACTCTCTCCCCCGTGTGGACCAATCAACGTTACCCAAGATTGCCAGAAACAGTAGTAGAGCTGTCTCCACCAATATACCAGATATCCAGACTTAGATGGTCCAGTGTATCCACCAGAGGCGCCATAGCCATTGACCAATGAGTATTCTCGACATTATCATACGTCATGACATATTCCTCTCTGTATTCACAATTTTTTATTTTTTTTTTTTTTTTTTTGGGGGGGGAGACTCGTGTATTGTCATCATGCGTTGCCACCATCTACAACCTGTGACTGCCAAAGAGACTTTCCCCGCCACTCCTACCACTAGATCTCGAGTCTGATGGCGAACTCAGTTTCGCCACTGTGTTTTTGCCAATTATTCAGACTGGTCGACGTGTTATCATTAAAACTTGATATGCGATATACAATGGGAAACCCACCACACCATCTTGTGCTGTTCCCATCACCTGTGTAGGTGACGCTCATTCATATACGTGAATTCATCAACACTGTGTTGTTAATGGCGCGAGTTCCCCAAGGCGGTGCAATTACACTGAGAGATAATACTGATTATGGAGTGTTATATTATGTTTGACTACTCTACGGGGGGGGAAGGGGTGGTACATGATGCCACACAACGTTACCAATCTAACGTGTTGTCCCTGAGCAGAATGTCAACACTGAATCTGTTCACCTTGACCTTCACATGATAAAGAATCTGTTTATGGGATAACGTGTGAGAAATAAACACCTTTCATGTCCCACAGCCGGCAGACGCGCGTAGATATAAACACACACACAACAACAACACAGCACAACAAAAATAGTTCCTGCTGTAATAAAACTGAGCTGCAGTTTCCTCGCCATGGAAAACAGAAGAGTAAGGGGTGACCTGATCACAACCTTTTAAGTTTCTAAAACCAATCTAATGACGCCAACAGTAAGAAATTCTTTTTGCTACACGTACAGAGAAACCAAACTTGTAAAGTAGTATTTCTAAAGTATAAGAATGGTATATGTATGGAATAAAGTGAGTTATAAAACTGCAGACAGCATATTGAATCATAGAGTTGTATGATGGTAGAGAAAGTTGAAGAGATGGATCCTCATGACTGTGAAACCTCCTCCTCGTACAGTAAAAATAGATAATTACACACACACACACACACACATACGTGTATGTGTATGTGTGTAAAGAATCACACACCTCTCCCTCCAAACTATAATCAAAAAGGAACTAACAGACCTCAGTGAAGCAGGAGGACGAATTCAGATAAGCACAAGTAGAAATATTTTCCATCACAGTGAAATGTGTAAAGTAAAACAGGTATGTGGAGAAAGTCATATAATCAGCAGATTACAAGATGTATTTAGAAGGCTAATACTAGGCTATGGGTACACAAACTAGATCACTATGTCTTAGAATGTGACAAAATTGAAGCCTTTTAGGGATAGATCTAAACAAACCCTGCAAGAAATGTCAAGATACCTGAAATTCTAAGCTCGTGTATCCACTTTTTGCACCTAGTTGGTAAAACTTACTATATGAAACTGTGTAATGTATGTAATGAAATGCCTGTTATAAACTGTAACAACCTATATAATAACCCACTGGGGTCTGACCAAGACCCTTTGTGACCTTTGTAATCCTTTTGCGCTACCGCTCACACGATGAGCATGTTGGGGTGCTCAATAAACTAGCCGGGGTTACCAGCGCAAATCAATTGCTTCTCTGGAGTCCAGTGGTACGCTGCCTCCCTACCATTCTCGGTGGCTCTCGGCCTCACAATATATATATATATATATATATATATATATATATATATATATATATCATCCCTGGGGATAGGGCAGAAAGAATACTTCCCACGTATTCCCTGCGTGCCGTAGAAGGCGACTAAAAGGGAAGGGAGCGGGGGGCTGGAAATCCCTCCTCTCTCGTTTTTAATTTTCCAAAAGAAGGAACAGAGAAGAGGGCCAAGCGAGAATATTCCCTTAAAGGCTTAGACCTCTGTCCTTAACGCTACCTCGCTAACGCGGGAAATGGCGAATATGTATGAATAAGTATGGGAAATGACCGGTGTAGACCCCGTTGCTCACCTACGTGAGACGAAGGGTATTCGAGTACATAGTATTCGAATAGTCATTTCCCTATCAGGGGCGATCATAGCCTAGCGGTAGCGATACCGCCTGTTGCACAGGAGTCCCGGGTTCGATCCTGGCTGTTTAAGGTTTGCATGTTCTATGAAGGTGCGCGTTCATATGCACTTTGTTCGTATATATATATATATATATGTATTATGCAGATGTACAGAAAGAAGAACCCTTGCATAAACGCAAGACCTTCATGAGGTTTTACCGTTGACAGAGGCCCAGAGAGCGAGGAGGAGAAGCAGCAGGCCAGCACTGTGGAGGGTCGCCATCCTGCGCGCTACCCCGGCGGCTAGTTCGCCCGCCGGCGACCCGACACGTTCTAATATACTTTACCTCTGACCCCCGTTACCCCCTGAGAGTCACTGGTAGATAAGGTAGATAAGCTGTTACCGAGGAGACTTTAGTAACGGTGGTAGAGAGAACCATCCAAGAGAAAAGGAAGACTGTGTTGGGGAGTCGTGGAGTGTTTTACGTGAAAAGTAAAATCGAGAAATGCGTCGGTGTGTCACTGATAATGGTATCTGGAATTTGATCGCTTGCAGACTCACTGGAGAGAGAGAGAGAGAGAGAGAGAGAGAGAGAGAGAGAGAGAGAGAGAGAGAGAGAGAGAGAGAGTCTCTGATTTCCCCTTTCATTCCCTGATTTAGTAATGTTATCCACTAATGTTATCTTCCTTGTCATCTTTCTTTTTTATCTATCTATAGATAAAAAAAAAAAAAAGAGAAAAGCTCATTTGAATACTTCATGTTACTCTCGGTCGCTCAAGAGTCCACACACACACACACCCCGAGATGGGTCGAGGAGTTCCCACAAAGGGGAGGCAGCCGTCATGTTCCCAGGGGCCAGACCTCTCCCCTCCACACCCCTCCCCTCTCCCCTCCCCTCTCCCCTCCCCGCCCCCCACTCCCCAAGCCAGAACCTCCCACAACCTCAACCATATTGACGAGAATAGAGTTTCTTCCGATATTTTTTCCCTGATCTTTGGTATATTACACAATATATGAAATGATGTCTGACTGAAAAAAAAAAAAAATGATAGTAATTCTTGAATTACATGTCAACTCCTTCAGATGAATACTTCGAGATCAGTACTTGCTTCTACACAGATATACTCGTCATACGAAAAGTGTGTGAGAACCTCTACTGAAGCTGTCATGGGGAGTGAGGCGTGTGTGGTGAGCGTGTGTGGTGTGGTGAGCGTGTGTGGCGTGGTGAGCGTGTTTAGTGAGCGTGTGTGGTGAGCGTGTGTGGTGTGGTGAGCGAGTGTGTTGTGGTGAGCGTGTGTGGTGAGCGTGTGTGGTGTGGTGAGCGTGTGTGGTGTGGTGAGCGTGTGTGGTGTGCGTGTGTGGTGAGCGTGTGTGGTGTGCGTGTGTGGTGAGCGTGTGTAGTGTGGTGAGCGTGTGTGGTGAGCGTGTGTGGTGAGGCGAACGTGTGTGGTGGTAGTGAACGTGTGTGGTGAGCGTGTGAAGTGTGGTGAGCGTGTGTGGTGAGCGTGTGTGGTGTGGTGAGCGTGTGTAGCGTGGTGAGCGTGTGTGGTGTGGTGAACTTGTGTGGTGAACGTGTGTGGTGAGGCGAACATGTGTGGTGGTAGTGAACGTGTGTGGTGAGCGTGTGAAGTGTGGTCAGCGTGTGTGGTCAGCGTGTGTGGTGAGCGTGTGCGTGTGTGGTGAGCGTGTGTAGCGTGGTGAGCGTGTGTGGTGAACGTGTGTGGTGAGGCGAACGTGTGTGGTGGTAGTGAACGTGTGTGGTGAGCGTGTGTAGCGTGGTGAGCGTGTGTGGTGTGGTGAGCTTGTGTGGTGAACGTGTGTGGTGAGGCGAACGTGTGTGGTGGTAGTGAACGTGTGTGGTGAGCGTGTGAAGTGTGGTCAGCGTGTGTGGTGAGCGTGTGTGGTGAGCGTGTGCGTGTGTGGTGAGCGTGTGTGAACAAGGATCCTCCGAGACCAAGCTTGACACAGGCTATTGTCAACGAGAGCCTGTTCTCGGGTGTGCCAAACAATTTCAATTCATACCCGAGTGTGGTGAGCGGATCCTGATTATAGATGTCCTACATTTTGATAGATAAATGTTTCGTAAATGACTGATTGATGAAAATATTGTGTTACCATTTATTTTTCCATTTAACTAAACATTTAGTTGCCTGTCAACCTTCATTTATCGTTATATTTATTTACTGCAACGTTGATAAGTTCTGTTTACAAAGATGATTCGCTAATATTATCATCGAACATTTGACTACTATCATTAAGACCAGGAGGTCATCTCTCAGGCTCAGAACCCGGGTCAGTCATCTCCTCTCAGGCTCAGAACCCAGGTCAGTCATCTCCTCTTAGGGTCAGAACCCAGGTCAACCATCTCCTCTCAGGCTCAGAGCCCAGGTCAGTCACCTCCTCTCAGGGTCAGAACCCAGGTCAGTCATCTCCTTTCAGGGTCAAAACCCGGGTCAGTCACCTCCTCTCGGGGCCAGAACCCAGGTCAGTCACCTCCTCTCAGGGTCAGAACCCAGGTCAGTCATCTCCTCTCAGGCTCAGAACCCAGGTCAGTCACCTCCTCTCAGGGTCAGAACCTAGGTCAGTCAGTCCAGGTCATATTGTGACTCCCTCAGCCTCAGAGCTGCTTAGGTCTACTCACTCGAGGCCACGTGTTCGCCTCCCACACCAAGATTACCAGATGTGGTTACTGTTTGTGTGATGCGGGGAGAGAGGTTTACACTCGTGTTGCCCCGTCTCTTAACACTGTATATGTGCCCCATGTCTTTTACTCCTCTGTGTGTGTGTGTGTGTGTGTGTGTGTGTGTGTGTGTGTGTGTATGAATGGAGCCAGCGTGACCCCGCACCACATTCTGTGTCTTTCGTCAGGCCTTACGCCCACGAGACGCTCCCACACATGCCTGGCGCCTCACGCCAGCTGAGCCACGGAGTTACGTAAGGAAATCAACATTATGAGAGACACAACACCTGTCTGTGTTTTCGGATGTGTTGGTGGCAGACCTTCATGTATCTGGAGCTTCCAAACTGAGATCACTATACTCTTAGATATACTCTTAGATCTCATTGTCAGTACATCAGTCGCAATTCTTTTGTCTCATCTCATAAGCGAGAGCATTACACATGTGAATGAGAGAGGCGTTCTCATGAGGTGGAGAGAGAAAGTTGGGGTTCGCTCCCACGATGATAAACTCCCAATAGGGAGAATGAAAAGCTGGGGTTTGCTCCCCTGCTAATAAGCTCCCATAGGGAGGATAAAAAGCTGGGGTTTACACCCACGAGGTGCTGCCGTGGGCGAGGGGGTGTAATCTAATAAATCTAAACCCCACGACCGTTGATAAGAAACGTAATGTTTTTCATATTGTCTATGAAGTCCTGTTATCTCCAGCTTCTTCTAACGTGCTCATTTATCTTTTGTTTTACATACGAAGGAAATAAAAACACTAGCCAACAGACGCTAAAAACAGTGTCAGTTACACTGATCCATTCAATTTTACACGTAATGAACCCGCGATTGAGTTGAGAGCAAGACTTTTTCTTTTTTCCTGTGCCACATCTTCACTTGGCTTCAATTCTTAGAAAATAAAGCACCAGAAATGGCCTCACTGCCACAGCGATTGGCATGTCTTACAGAGTAAATCTGTAACGATTTCCTAGCTTCCAGTGTTTATTAGTTTTGATATAGATGGGGAGACAGGAGAATGTGGAGAATAGCATGAAAAATAGCTACTAGTGATCTGACATTTTTACTAGTTTTGCCTCACTAGCTACCACTATGTCGTGGAGTGTCAGTTCACAGCACGTCTCTAAGCTATATGTACCCCCATCTGTCACCTCTTTTCCAAGTCCTGTATTATGAATAGCAAATAAACGACAGAGTAGGAAGGTAAGGTAATTTATACAGAGAAAATAAAAACTTTTCCTACCTGAAAGGTCACATTCCTACCTGCTAGTGACTTCAAAAATGGATAACCTGTGGGTAGATATCGGATAGGAGACATTTTTCCTCACCTCCTTTAAACGTAAAACTATACCTCTGTCCTCGATTAAAAGTTAATGGGTCTGGGGGGGACGGGGAAAGAGTAAAAAAAAAAACATACACATTTAGCTAAGGTATCCCTAAAAGTCAAAGTAAATTTTCTCTAATATCGAAATTATTAGAAAACGATTCATTTTAAGGTATACTTAATTACAATAGAATTCCTCAGGAGGGCATTCAAACTTAAATTTGGAGTGTGTTACACACATTGATATATATAAAAAAAAGAAAGGGGGAAAATAACTATCGCTTAAAAAGTATGCTTTTTGAAAAAAAACACACAAAGGAAGAAAAAACAAAGCACAAAATTAAATATCTTTTAACAAAAATACGGTTTATCTTAGAAGCACAGTTGTATATTGTACGACAAGCAAGAGGCAAAATCTGAAACTTCCCGTAACTCCAAGAGTAAAATCAACCTCCGTATTCATTATAAGGAAAAGAGATATGTTATATTATGGAAGAGTTACTAAGCTAACCTTAATCATAGAAAACATATAAATATAGTCATGATAACGATTGACCCCTCGAAACTCATAAAATATATCCTCTCTCTCTCTCTCTCTCTCTCTCTCTCTCTCTCTCTCTCTCTCTCTCTCTCTCTCTCTCTCTCTCTCTCTCTCTCTCTCTCTCTCTCTCTCTCTCTCTCTCTCTCTCTCTCTCTCTCCAAGAACTGACTACAAAAGGAACCGCAGGCAGTCTACATATGAGGAGGAATTTGAACAAATAAATCATGGAACAGTTAACACTTTATCGGTGTTTCCATACACAGGCCTAGCAGGGAAAGACGTCTTCACAGGGCGCAGGAGGCGACAAAGATACAGGATCTACCATGAATCAGAACCTAGAAATGAAAGAGCATTTTTCACATGATAGTGATGTCAAGCCAAATATAATGAGAGGTATGATAATGAGACGTTTCAACAACGAGAAACGGAAAGGTGATAATGAGAATGTTTTTCATGTATGTATTAGCAGCGAAATTGGGCACTGCTGCGATGAACGCTCACCAGTCATACATATGGAAATGAATAGGGTTTGGTGTAGAGAACTGAAAAAACATGCAATGGAATGGAGCACATACCGTGAGAGGTTGAAAGAGCTCAGTCGGTCCCAGTCTGAAAGGAAGAGAAAGGGACGGTTATACCATACGCATGGCAGCCATGTGGATTCAAAAGCAGAGATCAGAATGGAAAATACAGAATCATCACATCTGAACTGATACCTGGGGATAATCAGAGTGCAGACGAAATCCTGTGGAAGGTGGTTCATTGCGTGTCTCCTCGTAAACACCACGCACTGCACAGTGTGGGTTCATAGTTGTGTATATACATTGCAACTTGATGTTGGAGAGTCAGCACATGGCGTTGTGCACATGGCGCACCATACGGAAAGTAGACACACACACACACACACACACACACACACACACACACACACACACACACCTCAATGCAACACCAACATAAGGAACATACAAGCAACAGTGGCAGAAACACTTACGAATATATTGGTTGAGATCGACTTCTGAGGATATGATAGTACTATTCAAACATCCAGGACATGCGTTGAGCGCTACGCGCTAGCCCCGAGCCCTACCAGCATGGCAAAATCTCGTCTTGCATACAGATAAGCTGCAGGGAAATGTAGGCGACTTTGGAGTGAGTGGTTCTTTGGCGAAACTGGGTTACTACTAATGACGAAGCCTCGCCAAAGGAGACTTTTCACTCGTGGCGTAATCTCGAGCGAGCGGAGTCCGGTAACACACACACACACACACACACACCAGTGTTACCAAACACTCATTGACACATCTGTCAACCAGGTACATCTGTCCGTTCCTAGTACCGTTGTACACCTGTGCTCACCAGCACCTGCTTGCATGTATCATTAGTAAACACATACATCTACCTGTAATTAACGTAATACCCTCCTAATGATAACGTTATGACTTCCGGTAATCACTCTGATCGCCTTCCATGAAACGCCTATGTCACCGGTAATTGCCATCAATCACCCGAAGTTAATGACCAATTATAACGGTCAATCAGCGGAGAGATCGGAATTACCCGAGCGATTACCTCAGAACTAGATAATGACGCTGGTGTATAGTAACAAAACGAGATGATAACGCTGGTGTATAGTAACAAAACGAGATGGTAACGCTGGTGTATAGTAACAAAACGAGATGATAACGCTGGTGTATAGTAACAAAACGAGATGATAACGCTGGTGTATAGTAACAAAACGAGATGGTAACGCTGGTGTATAGGAACAAAACGAGATAATAACGCTGGTGTATAGGAACAAAACGAGATAGTAACGCTGGTGTATAGGAACAAAACGAGATAGTAACGCTGGTGTATAGGAACAAAACGAGATAATAACGCTGGTGTACAGGAACAAAACGAGATGATAACGCTGGTGTATAGGAACAAAACGAGATAGTAACGCTGGTGTATAGGAACAAAACGAGATAGTAACGCTGGTGTATAGGAACAAAACGAGATGGTAACGCTGGTGTATAGGAACAAAACGAGATAATAACGCTGGTGTATAGGAACAAAACGAGATAATAACGCTGGTGTACAGGAACAAAACGAGATGGTAACGCTGGTGTATAGGAACAAAACGAGATAATAACGCTGGTGTATAGGAACAAAACGAGATGGTAACGCTGGTGTATAGGAACAAAACGAGATGGTAACGCTGGTGTATAGGAACAAAACGAGATGGTAACGCTGGTGTATAGGAACAAAACGAGATGGTAACGCTGGTGTATAGGAACAAAACGAGATGATAACGCTGGTGTATAGGAACAAAACGAGATGATAACGCTGGTGTATAGGAACAAAACGAGATGGTAACGCTGGTGTATAGGAACAAAACGAGATAATAACGCTGGTATATACATCGACGGTGTACTTAGGGGCAGGAGATATCGAAGGAGCCACGGTGTACATGAAAGAGAGAAAGAATGTGTGAGAGAGAGAGAGAGAGAGAGAGAGAGAGAGAGAGAGAGAGGGAGGGAGAGAGAGAGAGAGAGAGAGAGAGAGAGAGAGAGAGAGAGAGAGAGGCTATGCCGTCCCACAGAAGACGTGCAACATCACTGGGTATGAAACCAATTGAAGAGTTAATCGAATGTTCCACTAAGATCAGATACACCTATCATCATCACCACCAGAGGGAGGGTCGCCCCACAGTGTTGTCGCTACTGTCCTCTTCATTCGTGTGGTAAAATGAAAACTTTCGCGAATTTTCTCAAAACTCGTTAATCGTAAAGGCATATGTACATGCTAATCACTTTATTGATGTTTCCTTGTGTGTGTGTGTGTGTCCGTAAAGAAAGACGAAAGTATAATCGCTTACAGAAACTCATTGTTGGAATAATTTGCCAGAAAGATCCCCCCTGAAAAAGGGGAGATAATTCTCCTGGTAATTATATCTGCCCTCGGGATCTCGCTAATTACATATGAGACTCTGATACTTTCTCTCGGCTTAACGTGTACGACATGATCAATGTCATTTTGAACCTTATCTGCACGGGGATTTATCATTTTCTTCGTATGGGTTCCGATTACCTTAACCAGGTTTCGAACCGATGACCAAATTCCCCAGTCTGATGGATTCACGTACAGGGAGAAAATTCTATTCATCGCGGTGTTGTGAAGGGAGTGACTGATGGCTTGCTTGGCTGGGAGGATGGTGGGTCGTGGAGGGAAGAGGCGGCTGCCCAGTCCAGTGACGGGTCTAAATGTTGAGAGAGAGAGAGAGAGAGAGAGAGAGAGAGAGAGAGAGAGAGAGAGAGAGAGAGAGAGAGAGAGAGAGAGATGGGACGTTTATGGTAGTTGGCGGGGATGGCGATGGGATCAACTACACAGCTCCCGAATGCGGGAAAAGACGGTTGTGATGGACACAACACATTTTCGCCTACTTTTCGTTCACAACTCATGTGTACATACGTACGATATCTCTGCCTCCTGAGGTTCTAGTGGTAAAAAGAAGAATGTTTTCGGGAAGCCTTTCCCAAGCGAGGACCTACTATGCTATTCACAGGAAGTTACAAAGCACCTCACCGTGTTGTTGGACGGGCTCCCGTCTCCCTTGAGAATAAACTTTTGGAACGGAATACGAAAATTCACGGGAGTGTCGTACCGTCGTACCGAGCGGAATGAAAGTTATCGTACCGTACCGAGCGGATAGAAATCGCATCGTACCGAGTGGAACGAAAGTTATCGTGCCTCGTTTACACTTGGTCGAGTTTGGTCTTGCTGTTCACAGGGTTGTGTGAGGGTGTTTGGATATCTCATTAGATTAATGATGACCAGTTTATTGAGTCTTACGTTATCTTGGCGGAAAGTCCTCCAGCGCGTTGGTTGGTTGGATGTATGGGCGTTATTTGGTTGTTATCACCTGCCAGGGTTATTAAGGTTATCATCAATTATCATTATCACGTTATAATCACTAATCATAAAAATGATCAACACATTCTTGTGGCGTTTGACATGATTTGAAGACCGTACACACTCCCGCCGTACATAATATTGCGACGTATGTGTCAGTGGAGTCAACACTGGTATCTTTTGTTCATTGTATATAGTTAACGAAAAGAATGAGAGAGAGAGAGAGAGAGAGAGAGAGAGAGAGAGAGAGAGAGAGAGAGAGAGAGAGAGAGAGAGAGAGAGAGAGAGAGAGAGTCCTACGATTTTGTTTAATAGCAGGTGTCAAAAAAAAAAAAAGTGCACGGAATTAGAAGCGAGAAACGAAAATCTACTGGAAAAAAAAGAAAGAAAAAAATATACAGAGCGTTGAACATAAATCTTGCTGGAAGCAGTTGAACAACAGGCAGGTGTGACCACACCCTTTGGTGAAACAGGATCAAAGTCACTCACGTGAAGCACCGCTTTGTCTGACACCAACACATCCCGCGAGAGCCTTCCAATGTCTCTTATTTTGTCTGTCTGCAGCGCGACCAAGCGCCTCTGTGGCGCCAACATAAGTACACACGCGTCACGTGGAAGGCAATTGCGCGCGCAGACGAGGAGGAGGGGCAGGTGTTTGCATTCGTCATACCAGCATGTCGCTACTGCTATAATCATCACTACAAGTCTTACAACTTAATGGTTCTATAACAACAGTAGTTATAGATATTGTTAGTTACGGTTGTTTCTATTTAATGTATCTATAACAACAGTAGTTATGGATATTGTTAGTTACGGTTGTTTCTTTCTATTTAATGGTTCTATAACAACAGTAGTTATGGATATTGTTAGTTACGGTTGTTTCTATTTAATGGTTCTATAACAACAGTAGTTATGGATATTGTTAGTTACGGTTGTTTCTATTTAATGGTTCTATAACAACAGTAGTTATAGATATTGTTAGCTACGGTTGTTTCTGCGTAATGTTTCTATAACTACAACAGGTACGGGTGTTGTTACTTACCGCTGTTGTTAGCGTCGGGGGTTGTTACATTGTGCTAGTCTTGACCAGTTTTCGATGGTGGTGGGTGGGTTCCAGCCACGGCCAGGAGTCCTACAACGAGGCCAGCACAGGCCTTACTGGGGAAAAGTGGAGAGGCGTTGATGAGTGCGAGGTATTAAGAAGAGAGGAAAATACATTGTGCGACATTTTTGGAAGAAATGGAAAAACCTGCCTTTTTAGAAAAAAAAAAAGGGGGAGGGGCCAGGTCGAAGTAGGCAAGAGAGAGAGAGAGAGAGAGAGAGAGGGGGGGGGGGGGTTATCCCACCTGTTGCATGTAATGTTCTGCTGTATCCCACCTGTTGCATGTAATGTAAAGAGGAAAGTAAGAGACAAAAGGTTCATAAAAAGTAAGATTCGTCTGACGTCAGGTGTTGATAATTTAAGACTAGATCACTGGGATTTCGGTCATACATATATATATATATATATATATATATATATATATATATATATATATATATATATATATATATATATATATATATATATATATATGTGTGTGTGTGTGTGTGTGTGTGCAACAATCACCAGTGGAAAGAGAAAATGAAAACGGTGTTTCGCTTATTACATCCTCAGACAGGATATAAAACACGAAAGTATTCACCGTTTTTATTTTGTCTTTCCAGTGGTGATTGTTGTATGTATCTCTTCACGGTAAAGTAGAGGTTCTGAATATATATATATATATATATATATATATATATATATATATATATATATATATATATATATATATATATATATATATATAACGCATCTGGTAATTACATATAAACGAATCAATACATGTGTAAAGTTCTACTAGCACCACCTACATACAAGATACGTTCACCTAGTGAGAGCTATTAACCCACTAAGAGACATTAACCCATTCAAAACCATTATTTTCGCAAGAGCTATTAGCCTAGTGCCTTTAAGAGCCACTAACCCACTGAAAGCCATTAAACACAGAACCATTAACTCCAGTGAAAGCCATAAAGACCACTGAGAGCCATTAACCCAGTGAGAACCATTAACGCAGTGAGAGACCTCCCCAGCGAGAGCCATTAACGCTAGTGAGAACCATTAACGCACACCCTCCCTGGAGACGCGGCTTGGCTAGGCTAGGCTCCGCGCCGTCCATTACCGCAGATCATGCTGCGACGCCTCCCATATTTGTCCAAGAATTGTGTCTAATGTTTTACCCATCAGGCACATGGTGGGGACGCTCGACTGCCTGCCTCTGTCTCTCTCTCTCTCTCTGTCTCTCCCGTCTCTTACTCGTGGCAAAGAAGTTGTGGAGATAAGCGACGGACGCTGATTTTCGTGGCTGGGAATGAGTATATAAAGGGAGCTGGTGAAGGAGGAGGTAAGCCATGGTGGAGAGAGACTTGTTGCGAAGGGGGCTGCGAAATACGCTAGAGAGCAGAGCAGGTTAGCTCAGCTTTAGTTTATGCTAAGCTGGCTTACCATAGGTTAGGCTAAATCAGGTTACGTTAGGTTAAGTTAGCTTACATCATGTGAGTTTAGCTTACTCTAGGTTAAGAGATTAGGCTGGGATAGCTTATTGCAGGTTAAGTTGAATTAATCTTACTTTAAGTTACTTCAGCGTATATAAGGTTTGGTTAAATATTTAGGTTAGATTAGATTTCGTTCATTTACTTTGGGTTTGGTTTGGTTAGCTTAGCTGCGCATGCTTTAGGTTAGGTTAACTTACTTTAGGTTACATTAGGTTAGCTTAGTTTCCCTTGTATTAGGTTAGGTTATCTTGGGATAGCTTAGTTTACTTTAGGTTACGTTTGGCTGTCTAGATAAGTGTGTGTGTGTGTGTGTGTGTGTGTGTGTGTGTGTGTGTGTGTGTGTGTGTGTGTGTGTGTGTGACTGTAAAGAGGAATGGTCATAAACATTACAGAGATCTTGGTCATAGAAACTTTGATTTCTTCTGCCTATCTTAGCTGTTCTCGAGATGTGTATCCCTCTAGTTTATAGCTGACCCTCCGTGGCTGCCAGAGATGTAACGTACTGCTGGCCAAATGTGGTGAATTATCATCGGTCTTCTTGGAGAGCTGTCATACGATTTGAAAGCTGCATCATATTTCAGTGTTACAGCAACATACGTGTTGGCAGTTGAGTGATTTTGAGACTCAATGATAATGATAATAATGATAATGATAATGAAAATAATAATAATGATAATAATTATTATAATAATAATGATAATGATAATGATGATAATAATGATAATGGAAAAAGTAGAATGGAGAAGCAAGAGAAGTTGAAAGTAAAACTGAATTCTGAAAAGTGAAAACAAGATAAAGGTGAATATATATATATATATATATATATATATATATATATATATATATATATATATATATATATATATATATATATATATGATAAAGGGGAAATCTTTCTTCTTCTGGGAACCTGTGTTCAGTTGTATTCCAGGTTGCACACTGATGAGACATTCTTGGAAAATCCTCAGACTGAGGGCGGCAACGAGTGCCTGGGGGATCAGGTCCTTTCCGCTGGAGTCGTGGCGACGCCTCCAGCTCCCGGATGAAGGCATCCAATTGCTTATGTAACCAGGTCGACGGAAACTTTTCTTTTGAAGACACTTGAGGAATCCGGCCACATCCCCTACTACAGCCCAGGGGTAACAGAAGGAAGGGTGATAGTGGGTGGTGGTTAGAAAAAGAACGGGGGATCCAAATTGGAATCTTAATACGAGTATCTCTTGGTTGTCTCCAGGTACATAAAACTCCATATTTAGTTCCCTTTTTTTAGACAATAAATCACCACTCACAGCGGGATTCGATGGCAGTCTCTGTGCCTTTGGTTCTACTGTAGGTGATATATATATATATATATATATATATATATATATATATATATATATATATATATATATATATATATATATATATATATATATATTATCCCTGGGGATAGGGGAGAAAGAATACTTCCCACGTATTCCCTGCGTGTCGTAGAAGGCGACTAAAAGGGGAGGGAGCGGGGGGCTGGAAATCCTCCCCTCTCTTTTTTTTTTTTTTTTTTTTTAATTTTCCAAAAGAAGGAACAGAGAATTGGGCCAGGTGAGGGTATTCCCTCAAGGCCCAGCCCTCTGTTCTTAACGCTACCTCGCTAATGCGGGAAATGGCGAGTAGTTTGAAAAAAAAAAAAAAAATATATATATATATATATATATATATATATATATATATATATATATATATATATTTATATGTGTGTGTGTGTGTGTGTGTGTGTGTGTGTGTATGAAGGGAAATACATGCACGATCTTACAGTAAGTAAAATAAATGGCGTTGGAACTGTAATCTCACCTATGACTTTAGACCTGATTACTCCACTACTACATTACACACAGACCTCGATGGCTTCAACCAACCACAACCCCTTTCTTGTGCATCATCAGTGGCAAAAAAAATCAGCAAAGCATTTGACACTATCCCCTAGCATATCCTCACACAAAAGATGTGTGACAGCATCATCCACAGTAATGGCAGACAGTGGTCGGCTGACTTTATAACTGGCAGTCAAGTCACTCACAATAGTCCCACCTCTAAAACCCTTGATCTGCAATGGAGTTCCCCAAGGAGCAGTTCTTTCTCCAACACTTTTCAATCATCTCGTATATACATATAACCTTCCACTGCCTCCTACAGATCGCGGTGTGAAGGTCTTCCCTAAACGCAGACGACCTTAGAGTCACATTACAATGCAGTGGCCTTCTACAAGTAACAACAAACATGCAACACTACATCACACATCTGGAACAGTGGTTTACCCGGAACAGAATATTAGCATATCCATAGGAGTCTGCAGTGGCCCTTTCAACTTTAAACGGACACTTCCACATGTATACCTCCGTGTTGTACAGTTACGTTCTGTAAAATGCTATCTGCTGGTTGTGTGAGCCTATGGGAAATGGCCAGTGGAGACCCCGATGCTCACCAACGTGAGACGAAGGGTATTCGATTACGTAGCATTCAAATAGTCATTTCCTTTTATGGGGCGATCATAGCCTAGCTGGAGTGCTCCCGCCTGCTACGCTAGGGTTCCGGGTTCGATCCTGGTTATTCGAGGTTTGTATGTTATATGGAAGTGCGCGTTCATATGCACTATATATATATATATATATATATATATATATATATATATATATATATATATGTGTGTGTGTGAGGGAAAGATAGAGAGAGAGAGAATATACACATGCAGGAAACTGAATAGACAGACATCCACATAGAAAAAGATTACAGTTTGGATCACCAAAAGAGACTAAACCAGGCAACGGGGCCACACAACAATAGCATACAGGCATTCAGGTGTATTTTTAAATGGATTTCTCCGTGTATAGACGAACGTCAGGTGTGTGTGTGTGTGTGTGTGTGTGTGTGTGTGTGTGTGTGTGTGTTTGGACGGTTTGACAATGGTGTGTTGCAGGGGAGGCTGATGACGCAGATAGACGGATGGGGATTGAAAGACGTGTGTGAGGTATTATGTCGCCAAGAGAGAGAGAGAGAGAGAGAGAGAGAGAGAGAGAGAGAGAGAGAGAGAGAGAGAGAGAGAGAGAGAGAGAGAGATCGTCCTACATCGAAAAAAAAACTACAAGCCTCAATAAAAGATTTTTGTATTATACATTAAAAGTAATACACCCACCATATGTATTCTATACAATGTTATCGTCCACATAATCTACTTGTAAATGAGGTTACGTGTCCACCCTCCTTAGTGTATAGAATGCTTTGATCACACTTTCAATTACTGCGGGATGCGTATCTTGCCTTTGAAGCGACTCGGCACACAGACCACTCATGCAAGTTGTTAATCCCTTGAGGAGGAAAAGAGAGGAAAAATATTCATAGCAGCAATACAATTCCCCTGATGGAAATGCCTTCAAGCTAGATTTGGTTAAACGATTTACACACGACGCCTGCTCCTGACGCCACACAGTGAGTGTTTATCTATCATATATCGTTTCATATCAAGATTTCTATTGTTTTCTTGTATTACGAGTTTGCTGGATTTCACTCAGGGTTCGATCTAAGCCGTGGTTATTGTGCAGCTTGTGGAGGTTTTAATTAAATGGACTCAGGATCGAATTCTCTTCAGGCTTCTCTTGTTCGTCGTCGCAGCAGACAGCTGTATGTATATATAGACCACCATCTGACGCACGGGATTTATCAACAACCATCTGTCGCCCAGTATCTTCCGTCGTCGTCCACTATCATCTCCCCTGTCGCTCACTTGCTGCTGCTTATTACCTACTACAGCTCACTAGGCACCACTCACCATCTACTAGAGGGTCTCCAAGCACCTGTCACCCATTCCCTACCATCCGTCGTGGGGTCACCTCATCCTCTGTCACCCACCAACAGCCACTCACGAGGCGCCAACCTACCACTTTCCACCCACCTCATTCCACCTACACCACATTCCATGTCTGAATTCTCTAAAATTGACAATTAACAAACAACTGAGTCTACCTCTGAGACACTGGGATACCAAAGATTAATCCTCGTGTAAGCAGCTGTTACACTATACAAAAGGATTAGCTCGTCCTTCTGTGGAGTCATGAGTTCACATACAGGTATTATTTACCTCCTCCTCCTCCTCCTCCTCCTCCTCCTTACCTGACGGACTCGAATATAAAGCAAACTGACTTATCAACTCTCAAGCCTGCCCCTTAAAACTTGACTTACTTGCGTTAAGCCGCAGTTTTGTTTCTCTCTCCCTCTTCTACAGATATTACTTTGGCTTGTGCTCCCGAGAACTGGCGACCTGAGTGCTCCCCCTACATTAACTAGACCACATAATACTCGGCTGCGTCTCATGATTACTACGCCACCGTCGGAAACTCAAAGGTGAACCGTTATAAAGCGTGTTTCTTTCCTCACATGGCTCAGCTTTGGAACTCTGTCCCATCTTATGTCTTCCCTTGCAGCTACGATCTGACTCCTTCATGACGATATGGATTTCCTAAGACTCCTAGATTATCTTCTCTCTCTTTCCTATCTACCTTTTTTTTTTTTTTTTTTTACATTTTCCATCGAAGAAAATATTTGATTCATGTTTAGCTACGCAGCGATGTGTTTTCTGAGCTCTGAAACACATAGGAGCAACAAATTATTCTCTCTCTCTCTCTCTCTCTCTCTCTCTCTCTCTCTCTCTCTCTCTCTCTCTCTCTCTCTCTCTCTCTCTCTCTCTCTCTCTCTTTCTCTCTCTCTCCTTATAACCAAACGAATTATATTTTATGGCTTAATTGAAAATGGCGTGGCTGGTGTGTGGAGCGATAAAGTGGTTTGAGACAGTTTTATGACCCCACAGACTTGATGAGTTTTGCTCTTATTAGCTGTGTGTGTGTGTGTGTATGTGTGTGTGTGTGTGTGTGTGTGTGTGTGTGTGTGTGTGTGTATTAGGGGGGGCTCCTGACATGGGAGGCGGGGGAGTACATTGGAGGACATGACAGGGTCACATAACAGGAGACCTGATGATGGTCCATGATGAAAAAGTTATCTATTGGGACCGTAGTACTGTCCTGAGGTCATAATGTTTCAGGTGATGAAGACTGGCTGGTAAAGCAGGAGGCACCTCCCAACCCCACCGCTCCATCCGGCTCAACAGCCAACATGAAAAAAAAAAATGAGAAGAAACACCATGTGAAATATGGAGAGGTATACTGCCAAAGAAAGTTTATGGGAAAGCGCGAATGGGAGAAGTTTCTGGACCATTGAGCTTATCTGGTGTGGAGGATCAAATCTGAAACGGATTAAAAAGGAACAAAAATGACTGAATTGAAAAAAAAAAAAAGAATATCAAGATTTGGTTTTCCGTATTAAAACACCTATTTACTGATCATACATATCACGTAAGAATTCACCTCGCCTTAATGTAAAGGCATTGATAACCTTCGCATTGACAACATCTGTCCTTAAATTCCACCCGGTGTTCTACAACACAACAGCAGAGGAAGGCTCCTCACGAACAGGGTGCACTGAGCATCGCGGGGAGGAAATGGAGTGTCCACCTGGGTACCTGCAGACGGAGGAGGGGGTGACCTGAGTGTTGCGACCCCTGCGAACCCGCCTCCGCTCCAGGAGGAGGCAGGAGAAACGGCAATGTCACAGACACCAACACGACCTTACCCAAGACCCTCTCCACATTTCCCCCTCGACAAGAGGCGAGAGAGGTTATAACCTCCACAAGCAGGGAAGAGGGAGTAAGTGGATTTTCACCGGATCCCTCAGTGCAGATTATACCGCAAAGAGATTGCAGGAACGAAGATTCGAGTCAGTAAAAGAGATTTCTGGAGAAAACCCCTCACGGAGGCAAGAAGAACCTATGTGGATTCTTGAGATACAAGAGCAAGAAAATAAATATTAAAGATGTTTAACAAACCTTGATGATGAATGGCCTCCTTGTTAAGCACGTATTTCGATTCAGTGTTCACTATTGCCATTTTTTTGTTTTGTTTTACGTACTAGGAGCCAAAAACGTATTTCCAGGGAGACAGGAAAACAAGAAAATCAGACTCTCTCAGTACCGAAAGCGATGGAGTACACCGACATTTACTACGGAAATCGAATCCGAAGGATTCAATTGCTCCTGACGACCTCCCATTGACTCCTGAAGGATGTGAGACGACACGGGGAAATTCCTCATCGATGAATTATGCAACCAAGTGCTACAAGGACGGACGCTGCCGAATGACTGGAATCTCGAGAATGTGACATTAATTTCCCGTAAAAGAAGATAGATAGTATTCTCAAATCATCGACCTGCTAGTCTTACTTAAGTCTTTATAGAATATTTACCCTCATAGTCAGGGATGGAATCGTCAAAATTTGCACTGAATGACCGCTACTAACTGAACATACGCATAGATTGCGTTACAATGTGGAGGAAACACAGTTGAGAGTTTTGAGTTATTCATCTAACGTTTTGGCTTGCATGGAAGCCATCCTCAGAATTAACACGATCCATGACAATTTCTTAACCTTAGACAGCGATACGAAAGCCACATATAATGACATGAAGTTAAAGCATCTATTTTTTTTTTTTTTTACTTGCTGGAATACACTACCATTGGATACTGTCAAGATGAGGGCTATCAATTCATGCAAATGACGACCAAGTAAATATCTGTTCTCAGTGATGAAGCCTGATGAAGAATGACAATAAAGGCTCAAATTATAGTCTGAAATCAAAGGCTTAAATACTTACTCCCCATTGAATCCACCGGATGAGTTTAGGTTAAGAATGTGTTTTCCATTTCTCCTTCCCTATAAAATTTCTTCCTCAGTATATCCTATCTACTGTACATGGTGCTTTTTCATAGGTATTTTCCTGATGGCTGATGTGTTGGAGGGAATGGTGGGTTGGGAAGGGCTTTCGCTTCACTATCCTGTCTCCATCAACGTAGATTACAAATGGAGAATACTATTCCTAAGCTCCAGAAGACAATGTCTTCATAGACCATCGTGTCTTCTCTTAACTTATCCTTCCCATGTACTAACATGCATTGCTACTGTCCCTCAGAAGATACCGGTAATTCGTGAAAAACCTTCATGGTACTCTCCTACTGACCCTCTTCTTAACCACCATCTTCTTGCTTCAGTTTCGTTGTGGCTACGAGGATAAACATTACTCCTTACTGCTACTGTTCCTCCAGCAGATAACGCCGTCCTAGCCCACCACGTCTTCTGTTCATCTGTCCTTCCTATGTACTACCATCATGCCTGAGGACAGCTGCAGCAGGCTGCTGGACCGTCATGGGTTTAATTACCTCGAGTCTAGTGGCTCATTAAAACAACTTAATGGCGCAAAAAGCTCTGGAAGCTTTTGGACGAGTATTGCAGAAATTAGTTTGCCTGCTGGGGGAGGAAAAAAAAATCTCCGAGGAAAAGTTTTTGTTGAAGTAATTTTCGAGGAAATTACAACTTGGATGATAACTGGAGAGATTCCTCGTCGACTACTGCAGCTCATAGGGACGTTCTTCGCGGCGTTATGTTACGTAACGTCACGTGGGTATGTCACGTTGGTGTAACACGCACGTTGAACTGATCGTTAAGAGCCGGGTCGGAGAGGTTATTCTGTCGTGCCATAGGGTCGCAACGTTGTGCACAAGAGTCGTACCATCATGGTGTAGGTTCGAATACCATCGTGTTCAGGTGTCTACGTATGCCCTTCTGTCTTAAAGGTTGTTTTGTCGTGCTCAAGGGTCGTGCCGTTGTGCTCAGGGGATCGTAAATTCATGCTCAAGTGTCACACCGACAGCGACGTCGTGCTTAAGGGTCGTCCTGTCGTTCTCAAGGGGTCGTACCATCATGCTCAATGGTAAAGACCTGCCAGTATTCTGTCGTTATTTTCTTAGTTTCATTCCTGAACTGTGAAACGGTTTCCACATCGAGAAATGAGAGTATTCAGGAGTTAAAGTAAGAAGTCTATCAGTCTGTGAATCAATCAACAGGTTCTTATCTTACTGACATGCATATAGAAGGGCTCCTAGAACAGGAAAGTAGATAAGGTATTGTGTGTGTGTGTGTGTGTGTGTGTGTGTGTGTGTGTGTGTGTGTGTGTGTGTGTGTGTGTGTATGTAAAGTCTAGATAGCACACGTAATGATGTCTATCGATGGGATTCAACCACACGAGAAAAGTTATCTTTGGCGAAGTTGCATCTTCATCGATGGGTTGAAAGGAGTAAGGTTTCCTCGAGGTGTTATTTCGCTACGAAGAAGTCCATCATTTCCCTGCTCCTGCGAGGAGTTCACACATATCCAGTATGCTCCAGTGTCACACTATATTAGTACATAAGTATATAACAAGTGAGGGTGAATCCAGCAACAGCATTATGCATTCATATTTCTGAGGGACTTCGAGGTCTTGTGATGACAGGCGTCTTGATAATCCATGGATCATCTCTAGTGATCCTAGTGCGGACGGGAACGAGCATGACGTCATGAAACAACCCCATTAACCCTCACAAGAATTTTGACAGTATTTCAAACATTGTAATGAGAACTATGACGTCGTGGTCTGACGTACATCGTTTTCATGTTTTGTAATGGGTGTATTAGAGTACTGTGGCGTGTGGTACACCTGTGATAAGGGGGAAAGATTAGCATTCACATCGGGATGAGATCTGTGCTCATTATCGTCACGTTTCAGGTCATCTGTTGATGACCCAAGACGCTACTGCGACCTCATCATCATCTCGTCTTGGGATGTCTGCTGATGACCTTGTCTGACCCCGCGAAAGAAATAGGCCTCGTCTTCCCCCCTCCCCCCCCCCCACATTCATTGTTGATCCTTTAGTGTATCTATTGCCTTGGATCCTCTTGATCCAAATATGTTGTATCCTGACCTCTCTGGACCGGTAATAATCTGTGGTTCGACCTCTTTTGACCCTAACGTGTGTACCAACCGACTCTTTACTCTAATTTCCTTAATTCCATTCTTTCTTGAAATTCAAGGGTTTTGATCCGATATCTTTTGACCTGAATTTGTTTTACCGTGATCTTTCTTGAACGTAATAGGTTTATCGTATGTAAGCCGGACCGTTTTTGACCTTATTAAGTGTATCCGTAATCGTATAACGCAGAAGTCTGGACATCTCTTTAGGAAATATGGTTTAGCATAAAATGACCCAGGTGTCAAAAGGAAATGGAAGACCTGAGAACTCTTAATGTTCTCATTTCTAAGACCAGTTTGGTTTCACAAGGGGACATGTCTCACCTTCTAATCTGAGACTTCAGCACCGGGCCCTTCCACACCCATCCAGATGTACTTCTCGTGTGTTATGAACACCGATGAATACCCGGTGACATTCACCCAACGACGACCTAATTCACTCAGGGTTCTCGTTCATCACGCACTGCAATTGTTTCGGGTTAAAAACGGTCCAGCCACTTCGGAGGGGGATTGATCGCTCCGGTATCACTGGAACGGAGATCCATCAGAAGGGCACTTACTCGCCCACAGACTGACCCCCTCCGACAGACCGGCTCTATCCATCACTCGCTCTCGCTTCACTGCATTCAACAACTCTTTTCGAGAGCAATTTTTCCCCTTCTCTCACGAGATGGGTTTATGAAACAGAGACGAATTTGGTAACTCATTCCAGAGCCGAATTACGGTCAGTGAATCTCCTCCTTCACCTCCTTCGAAGGATCGTGGTACCCATGCGTGAAGGGTTCGCTTATAGTCTATGTCAGGATGCACATCACAACTCCCAGAGGGTAAGCACCGAGGAAATATTATCCCTCGTCTTGCCTCCTGAGCAGAGGGGGATATCCAGTGTGTGGGCGTCATGCTGGAAGTTTGGATGAGCGGGTAGACGCCTGACAGGATGAGGCGAGAGACGGAGGATCGAGGTTAGAAGAGAAGGAAGGACGATGAGAGTGTGAAACGAAGAGGAAGGAAGAAGATAAAGAGCAGATGAACTGCACTAGGGTTAACCAACACAAAGAAGAAATATAAAGAGGAGAAGAGAAGACACATGGAAAAAAAGGAAACAGGATATGGAAGGATGAAAAGTGAGGGGGGGTCTTGAGCAGGCTTTTTGAACATAATGCATGAAACCTTTCCGGTGATTCAAAAGCTATATGTATTTCATTATCTATCTGTCTATTGACAGATAGATTGTTAGATAGATAGGTGGGTGTAACTGCTTCACAGGTTCCGTGTTTTTCTGTCAGACGTACCAAGGACAACCCCTCACCATCGGCGAACAACATAGTGTACAACACAAACAAAATCATTTATCTAGACTTATTACCTTACACCACAACGGTTAACACAAATCAACGGCATACTGAAATACAAAGGAATCCAAATAAAAGCAAAACAGCAAATGATAATGTCCTTCGAGGCTGCCTGTGCTATTGAAATATAAGAAACGGAGATTGGCAGAGTATAAAAACAAACAAATGACTTGAGAAATTTTCTGAAACCGTAAGTAATTACGGTGGTGGAAATAATGCTAGTCGTGGCTTTACAGAGAAATATTTGTCAAGTCTATTGTAAAAATTAGCTATTGTGTTTTTCAGTTACTCGTATTGATACACAATTCCGTAAGAAAACTTCATTTTTCTCATGTGACGTAGTGTTTATCCGCGAGTTTATTTATAATCCATTGCTACTATAGAGGAAGTCGAATAACAGTAGCCTTTAATAACAAACTAAATCGCTACTGTCGAAGACTTTTGAGATCATATCCTTCCCTTTTCCAAGGTAAATAAGTTTAAGTCGTCTAATCAATTTTCAAAAGGTTCGTTTCGTTGTGCGAGCCTCTGTACTCTCTCTTTTATGTCAATTCAACGACAAAGGTTGAACGCAGAAAGCATTTCAAATTGTTGAAGAAATTTCATAAATGATACCAAGCCACCATCAAGTTTCACCAATAAGAATAGAGAAACATTCAGCTCAACCAATAACAAACCAATATTTGAAGACTCGACCAATCTGGCGAACGGGACGCGTGACCAACAACCGCCAATGGCCTACACCTCGCTCCCTCATTCCACGATGTGCTCGCCAGCGCCCAGTGTTCGTTGGTACTGTGGTTATGGATGACGTAGAGTTATACCTCCTCCCTCTGGAATCTAATGAATTTCAAAACGATGAAATCCATAGTGTTTCCGTACGGTGCGTCTGAAAAGAAACCAGTGACGTGAGAGCAGATCACGACTAGAACAATGGTCTTCCCGCGCTTTTGCGTGTGGCAGATATATTTTTTTGTGAGTGATGGTGATATCCGTGTATTTTGGAGTGCTAGCCAAGATTACGGGTGCTGTTAGCCTAGAACTTTATCGCGGGGTTAATGGTGATTCTACTGTCCAGTAATTTTCCGACTTTTGTCTTGATTTTGAAGATGTTATTTACGGAATTACTGGAAACCAAGTGATAACACGTGGATGGCGGAGCTCCAGCACGGGATTCGTCGGAAGGCCGTTTGATCCGTCGTCACGCCCCGCAGTCATCTACGTGGGTCGTGGTTGTCACCCAGCATCGTACGTCTGTGTGAGTACTGTGTTTGGTTTTTGTAGTATATTCCCGAGATACTAGGATGATTTTTCTGTCGCTGCTTGTTAACGTTAGCAATATGGGGTGAGTATATATATTGTACGGCAGATATGTCTTAGCCTTTCGAAATACACATCGTTATTTAATGTTTTATATTAATATTTCATCCACATGTTCACAATTAACGGTGCAGTTTTGGCCTGCGCATTAAAAAAAAAAAAAAACTAAGTGCATGTGTAGCGAGCGTAAGTTTAGGGAAGGACTCGAGGAGCCTTAGTTGTTCTAGATTATTCTCTTGGCCATTTAATTTGATATTATTACTTGTAACGTTACAACCACAGTTTTCTACAGTGAAGGGTTACATTATATATTTGTAACTGTGGTGTCAATGTTTTGTGATGCTGAGGTTCTCTGCGTATGAGAGCACATTTACTTTGTGGTTTGTTGGAAGTAATGGGAAGTCATGTAATAAGGTTGTGAAGAGGACTGGAGTAAGATCTACTCCTTGGGGAACTGCATTGTTAAGTCGAGGGAGTTAAGAGGTGAACCCATTGCATGACATCCGGCTATGTAGCCACCCACATCTTGTCATTGTTGTGGAGGGTGGTGTGAAAAACATTTTGTGAAATGTGTCGCGGGACAATGTCAAAAGCATTGCTGCAGTCTATTCTTTCTGCTGTTATACGGAATCGGGGGGTTGTGATTGGTCGAAGCCATATAGAATATGTTGCTTAATGTGGTGGTGGAGCGGTTAACTCTAAAGCCATGTTGTATAGGTGAGAGTGGGATGGATATTTTGCTTGATTTCGTGTATGATCATTTTCTACATGTGGATATTGAAGACATAAGTGATAAAGGGCAGTAAAAGCGAGGGTGATCCCGTTGGGTGTTATTGAGAGTTGTAGGAATGTTATGTTTGTACGTTTCTTGACGTTAGGTATTTTGTCGTGTTTGAAGATACATGTAAAGTGCTTGGATTACAACTGGGCCAAACAAAGTGTCTTATGTGAAGGCGTGATATGCAGGAGAGATTAGATTTTTCATATTGCTTTGCTTTTGCCAGTGTGAGTAAAAGGTGGGTGGGCCAATGTTACTAGTTGGATTTTATATAAGTTTTTCATGACTTTTCCTGTTAGGTGTGAGGCTGATTTGTGGCTGCTTTTCTGGTAGTGCCACATGAGTGTGTTTAATTTTTTTTTTCTTTTTTGGGGAGAAGGGATGTCGCTGGACTGGGTAAGAAGTGCTTCGGGATCGAGAGCTGGGTAAGTACGTTAGGTGTGGATCTGTTGTTTTTATGTGCGTCAAAAGTTAGTTGCTGTGGGGCTCGTGATTCATTGTGTAGTTGGAGTGTCGGTTTGCAGTTCAATTTCTCTGTTAAGGTTAGTATTGGTGTTGCTTAAAGCTTGGATTTGATTATATATGTACTACGTAATATCCTCTCTCCTTCCACCATCAGCGACCTTCCTCTTTGTCATCATGCATCACTGTATCGTATTTAGTGCTGATTCAGCAAGAAATGTTGTACCTTGGAGGTCAGACCTTTTCTCATGACCTTCCTCATGTCCTTTATCTCTTGTGTCAAGTTTGGTACTGATTGATCAAGGCATGTGGAAGCATTAAGTACACACACACACACACACACACACACACACACACACACACACACTGAAGAGAGCTTAGTTACAGGGAAAGGCTTAATACTTTAGATTTGCCCAAACTGAACCAAGGAGAGTGCGAGGTGACCAGATCACAACCTTATAAATTTTTAAGCAGCGCTATGACATGGACAATAAATAGTTCATCGATAGATGTAGGGATATAATAACTGTAGAACATAACGTAAAATTAAGTAAGAAACTTAAGAAAAGACGTTAAGAAGTACTTTTATAGTATAAGAGTGGTGGAAGAGTGAAGCATAATGACTGGGAACATGGTTAATGCAGACAGCATACATTACTATAAGAAGTTGCGTGACAGCAAAGAATGTCCAAGAGATGGGGTCCTACAGTTATAAAACTCCTTCCCCATACGGTAAAAATAGGTAAACACATCTATAGAACTTGACTCCAGCCTTAACTAGTGAGCAACCACATACAATTCTCGCCAGACAAATGATGGGATCACCCACCTGGTCCACCAGCTGACCCCTCTTCCACAGACAGACAGTAGACTAGACAAGCAGATAGACAGACACCTAGCAAGACACGTAAATCCCGCCAAATCTATCATTACAAACCACTGTACCATAATTACGGGATCGTTCATGTATCCCTCTCCGCCGCCCTCAGCATTAGAGAGAAGAAAGGATTTAATGCTTGCATCCGCCGATTAGGAGGAAAATCCCTCAGCAGGGGAGGCGTAGCTTCAGGGCGCGGAAGTCCTTCAATGGCAGCAGAGGAAGGGCGGTGGAGCCGGGTAGGTACAGACCGACGCGACGGGAAGGGGAGAATATTGTGATGTGAGGAAGGGTGAAGGAACGGAAAGGGAAGGAGAGTGGAGATGATCTGATAAATGAGGGGGGGGGGGGGATGGAGAAAGAAAGAGAGAGAGAGAGAGGTAGAGAAAAACCTCTGCCATACCAGACCAATCAGTGAAGCCCTATGACATCTCTGGCAGCCAGGGAACCAGTGGGAAACAGCTCAGCCACAGAAACCCTTAAGGGTCGGGGTCAAAGGCTAGGCTGTTACACCCAAGGTCGTATCCATCCTCGTGCTTAGGGATGATAATGTCGTGCTCAGGGTTAATACTGTCGTGCTCAACGACTATACTGTCGTGCTCAGCGATGATACTGTCGTGCTCAACGATGATACTGTCATGCTCAACGATGATACTATCGTGCTCAACGATGATACTGTCGTGCTCAACGATGATACTGTTGTGCTCAACGATGATACTGTCGTGCTCAACGATGATACTGTCGTGCTCAACGATGATACTGTCGTGCTCAACGATGATACTGTTGTGCTCAACGATGATACTGTCGTGCTCAACGATGATACTGTTGTGCTCAACGATGATACTGTCGTGCTCAACGATGATACTGTCATGCTCAACGATGATACTATCGTGCTCAACGATGATACTGTCGTGCTCAACGATGATACTGTTGTGCTCAACGATGACACTGTCGTGCTCAACGATGATACTGTTGTGCTCAACGATGATACTGTCGTGCTCAACGATGATACTGTTGTGCTCAACGATGATACTGTCGTGCTCAACGATGATACTGTCGTGCTCAACGATGATACTGTCGTGCTGAGGTATCACTAGGTATTCCGGTTCGTTCACAGTCCCACCCAAGCCGTTCGTCGGCCATCGTCAACATCCCCCGACCATCACAAAAGACTCCTCTCACTCGCTGCCGTCCGTAGCCCTCCTTCGAATTTTGGAGGTGAGGGACGCAATATATTTCGCAGCTCAGTAATATGACCATCTCTCCTCCCTCAACCCCCCTACCTCTCTCTCCCAACTCCCAGCCGTCCCCCCCCCCCCCTCTCTCTCTCTCTCTCTCTCTCTCTCTCTCTCTCTCTCTCTCTCTCTCTCTCTCTCATTCTCTCTCTCTCTCTCTCTCTCTCTCTCTCTCTCTCTCTCTCTCTCTCTCTCTCTCTCCCGAACCTCCTTCAGGCGTCCTTTCTCTCTGTGACATTTTACTTGTCGTCGTGTCCTTTACTCCTACAGAATGATCCTTCCATTTAGCTAATATATCCCCCCACCCCAGGTTATTTTCCCGAAATTTTGTTTTCCGCTTCTGCTTTCTACCTTCCCCTGCTTTTTTTTTCTTTTTTCTTTTGAATCTCTCTCTCTCTCTCTCTCTCTCTCTCTCTCTCTCTCTCTCTCTCTCTCTCTCTCTCTCTCTCTGTTTATAACTCTAGCTATCTGTCTATCCATCTGTTTAGCCAACTTCCTCTTCTTTATGTATGTATGTCTGTGTAACCGCTTACTTTCTCCTCGTCGTTGCTTTCACTCTTTCCTTCATTTTGGCAACAAAGACTGGCTTCTTTCAGGCGGCCCGGGCTCACCCCCATGAATGGTGGTGACGCAGAAAGGGGTTATTGAGGTAGCAAATGAGTCTTTTGTGACCCGAATCTTTTTAACACTGTAGGGGGGCCGATATCATGACGAAGGGAGGGTGATGCGGATATACCATTACATTGACTAGTGTAGGAGAGAGAGAGAGAGAGAGAGAGAGAGAGAGAGAGAGAGAGAGAGAGAGAGAGTGAACAGACGTTTCTTGAAATCGTAGACACATAGAAAATGACCAGTAAGTTACCTGTCCATAAACATCGAGAAAAATGATAGTGAGTGTTCACAACATCAAGTTAGTAGTTCACACTGTGTACACTACTCACTTGAGAAAGGGGTTACGAAAATGATGGCCCAAGATGGTCCGTCAGCGATGACTCCCCTCCCTCCCCCTTGATCTCGTTTCATCTTGACCCTTTTTACTCTCAAGACTCGCGATGTCACTGTGACCTCCTCCTGTGCAGACGATGTCACTGTGACCTCCTCCATCGATACGCGATGTCACTGTGACCTCCTCCATCGATACACGATGTACTGTGACCTCTCCCATCTATACACTGTCACTGTGACCTCCCCGTCTACGCACGATGTCACTGTGACTTCTATACACTGTGACCTCTACACGATGTCACTGACTTTACACACTGTGACCTCCTCTACACACGATGTCACTGTGACCTCCCCCTCCGCACACGATGTCACTGTGACCTCCCCATCTACACACGATGTCACTGTGACCTCCTCTACACACGATGTCCCTCTGGCCTCCTCTTCTACA